>NW_016107855.1:227922-230088 GCF_001604975.1 Cebus imitator
CCAACAAGGTGAAACCCCATCTCTACTGAAAATACAAAAATTAGCTGGGTGTGGTGGCAGGTGCCCATAATCCCAGTTACTTGGGAGGCTGCGGCAGGAGAATCACTTGAATTCGGGAGGCAGTTGCAGTGTGCCAAGATCTTGACCTTGCACTCCTGCCTGGGCAACAGAGTGAGACTCCGTCTCAAATAAAGTAAATAAAGTAAATAAAAATTAAAAACCAGAAGGAGGCCAGGCACAATGGCTCATGCCTGTAATCCCAGCACTTTGGGAGGTCGAGGTGGGCAGATCACCTGAGATCAGGAGTTTGAGACCAGCCTGGCCAACAAGGTGAAACCCTGTCTCTACTAAAAATACAAACATTAGCTGGGCATGGTGATGGGCACCTGTAATCTCAGCTACTTGGGAGGCTGAGGTAGGAGAATCACTTGAACCTGTGAGGCAGAGGTTGCAGTGAGCTGAGATCGCACCATTGCACTCCAGCCTGGGCAACAAGAACGAAACTCCGTCACAAAACAAAACAAAACACAGGAAGAAAGTGCTACATGTGAAACGGATTGTGCTAGCTGAATGCTGTGGCAGCTCCCAGGAGTGAGGGATGAAGGTCTGGGGAAGGCATGATAGGCCTCTTTTTTTTTTTTTGAGACGGAGTTTCTCTCTTGTTACCCAGGCTGGAGTGCAATGGCGCGATCTCGGCTCACTGCACCCTCCGCCTCCTGGGTTCAGGCAATTCTCCTGCCTCAGTCTCCTGAGTAGCTGGGATTACAGGCGCGCGCCACCATGCCCAGCTGATTTTTTGTAGTTTTAGTAGAGACGGGGTTTCACCATGTTGACCAGGATGGTCTCGATGTCTTGACCTCGTGATCCACCCGCCTCGGCCTCCCAAAGTGCTGGGATTACAGGCGTGAGCCACTGCGCCCGGCCACGATAGGCCTCTTTAGGCTCTGCCTGAAGCAGGAATCCTGGACCCCAAGACAAGACTGCTTTGGGAACCCACTGGAAGTGCTCTTCAAACAGCAGCAGCACTGATGAAAGTGGTGTGTAGAAGGAAAGGGCATGAGGGAATCCCATGGAATTGAGGGACAGAGACACAGAGCCCAGGTCGTCTTGGCTAATTTGGAGGCTTACGGCCCCTGGGCATTGGGAGGTAGCGTAAGTAGTGACAAGAACTTAGTCTTTTAGTTGGATGGACCCAGATTCAAAACCTCCTCTGCCACCCCTGTCTGTGTGACCTGGGGAAATTGCCATACCACTCTGAGCTTCACCTGTTTGGGTTGCTGAAGTAACAGACACAAGAAAGCAGGTGGCATGCATCAGAGTCAGTGATTAATTGCTGTGAATTACCCACATTCCCCTATATCAGACAGTCTTTGGTTTCCACATTTTATATCCGTTGCACAGCTGAAGCATGGATAGCCTGCCCATTTTACAGACTTTCTCTGCCATTTATTTAACAGACAGCAAGGTCTGCCAGGAAGCAAATAGTCCCAGCACTTGAAGAATTCACTGTGTGTGTGTTGGGGGGTGGAGGGGCGCAGTGGGGGGTGGAAGGAAAGAGAGAGGAAACTGTTACAGCATGTGGTCAATGCTGTAATTACGGTGACCATGTTCTCCAAACCACAAATCAGGTCACGTGGTCTGACAGAAGCTATTTTCTGCCTCCACTGAAGTCCAAACATGAAATCACATGTAGTTACACATTCATTGAATCACCTTTTCTTTTTTTAAAGAAGCAAATGACATGAAATTTGGATTGTCCTTGACAAATCCTGCTATATTCCCAGAAAATCACTAGAGCCGTGGCTGGGGCCCATACGGACCTCTTGCAGGAGCAAGAAGGTTTCCTGGACCAAGTGCTACTTAAGCGGGACCTTGAAGGCTAAATAGAAGGCGTCCAGGCAGAGAAAAAGGTGCTGCCCTAGATGCCCTTGGGACAGGACTTGCTCTTCCTGCTCTAAAGACAGCACTGGCCAGGTGGTGGCTCATGCCTATAATCCCAGCACTTTGGGAGCCTGAGGCGGGAGGATCACTTGAGCTCGGGAGCTCAAGACCAGCCTGGGCAACACAGGGAGACCCTGTATCTACAATTCTTTTTCTTTTTTTTTTTGAGACGGAGTTTCGCTCTTGTTACCCAGGCTGGAGTGCAATGGCGCGATCTCGGCTCAC
>NW_016107855.1:230748-231973 GCF_001604975.1 Cebus imitator
TTTTAAGCAACAAGGTCTCACCCTGTTACCCAGGCTGAAGTGCAGTGGTGTGTGTCATCTTGGCTTATTGCAGCCTTGATCTCCCAGGCTCAAGTGATCCTCCTACCTTAGCCTCTCAAGTACCTGGGACCACAGGTGCACAACGCTATGACTGGCATATGTATGTATGCAGAGACTGGATCTCCCTGTGTTACCCAGGCTGGTCTTCAGCTCCTGTGTTCAAGTGATCCTCCTGCCTCAGCTAAGCCACTGTGCCCAGTCTCTGCCAAATTTTTCTTCTTAAATTAATTGGCACGTGCCTGTAGTTCCAGCTACAGGAGGCTGAGGCGGGGGGATTGCTTGAGCCTGGGAAGTCAAGGCTGCAGTGAGCTGTGATCACACCACTGCACTCCAACCTGGGCAGTGGAACAAGACCCTATCAAAAATGAAAGAAAGGAAGAGGGAGAGAGGGAGGGAGGGAGAGAGAAAAGCAGCTTCCTGGGAACTGGTGGTGCTGGCTAAAGTAGGCAACACTGTTTTCAGTTACTTTTCACTTTCATTGTTCCAAAGACCCACCCTAGCCTCCTAGGAAAGAAAATTGTTACAGACTAAAACAACACAGTTACACTGCACTGTATCTTCCCATGTATTATAGCTCTTTCTCACAGTGGACTGTACAGTCCTTGAGGACAGGAACCACATCTGTCTCATTCATCTCTGTGTCTCCCTGTTTCCCTTCTGCCACCAAGATGGCGTGAGGAAGACTACAGAAGAGGTACTAATAATTGTTGAATGAATGACTGAATCAATGAAGTACCATTGATGGGCATTTTGTTAGGTAGACAATCCTCTGTTTCATGATGAACCTGTGAACTTTCTCTTTTTCTTTCCTTCTTTCTTTCTTTCCTTCCTTCCCTTCCCCTTCCTTCCCTCCTTCCCTCCCTCCTTCCTTCCTTCCTTCCTTCCTTCCTTCCTTTCTTCCTTCCTCTCTCTCTTTCTGTTTCTTTCTTTCTTCCTTTTCTTTCTTCCTTTCTTTCTTCTTTCTTTCTCTCTCTCTCTTTCTTCTTCTTCTTTTTTTTTTTGAGACTGAGTTTTGCTCCTGTTGCCCAGGCTGGAGTGCAATGGCACGATCTCAACTCACTGCAACCTCTGCCTCCCAGAACCTGTGAACTGTCATTTTATATTTATTCAGCAAGTACATGCTGGTTACCTATACTATGCCTGGTGCTAGCTGGGCGCGGTGGCT
>NW_016107855.1:232920-236861 GCF_001604975.1 Cebus imitator
CCTGGGAGGCAGAGGTTGCAGTGAGCCAAGATCGCGCCATTGCATTCCAGCCTGGGTGACAGAGTGAGTCTCTGTCTCAAAAAAAAAAAAAAAAGGCTGGTAATCTCAGCACTTTAGGAGGCCAACGCAGGCATAGGCAGATTGCTTGAGCCCAGGAGTTCAAGAGCTGACTGGGCAACATGGTGAAACCCTGTCTCTACAAAAAATAAAAATTAGCTGGGCCTGGTGGCACATGCCTGTAGTCCCAGCTACTTGGGAGGCTGAGGTGGGAGGATTGCTTGAACCTGGAAGGTCAAGGCTGCAGGGAGCCATGAACACACCACTGTACTCCAGCCTGCAGGAAAAAAAAGAAAAGAAAAAGAGAAAAAAATCTCAGGCCTAAAGGATTACAATGAATCATTCATCTAACATTTAAACAGTCAACCCTCTGAACCCACAGGTTCTGCATCTGTGGATTCAACCAACCAGGGATTGAAAAAAATTTTAATTATCTGTATTAGGCCGGATGCAGTGGCTCATGCCTGTAATCCCAGCACTTTGGGAGGCCAAGGTGGGCAGATCACCTGAGGTTGGGAGTTCGAGACCAGCCTGACCAACATGAAGAAACCCTGTCTCTACTAAAAATGCAAAAACATTAGCCAGACTTGGTGGTGCATGCCTGTAATCCCAGCTACTTGGGAGGCTGAGGCTGGAGAATCACTTGAGCCTGGGAGGCGGAGGTTGTGGTGAGCCGAGATCTCGCCATTGCACTCCATCCTGGGCAATAAAAGTGAAACTCTGTCTCAAAAAAATAAATAAATAAAATAAAAATACAAAAAATAAAAAATTGTCTGTATTGAACATGTAGAGACTTTTATTCTCTAAACAATAGAGTATAGCAACTCTTTGCATAGAATTTCCATGGTATTAGGTATTATAAGTAATCTAGAGATGATCTGAAGCATATGGGAGGATTATATGCAAATACTAAGCCATTTTATGTCAGGGATATCCGCACATTTTGATATCCATGAAAGGTCTTGGAATCATTCCCCATGGACACTGAGGGACAACTGTAACTACATAGTGCTTGTCAGGCGACAGATAACACACTAAGGGCTTTGCATATTTAACTCATTTAATTCTCACAACAGCCCTGGGAAGTATGTTGTACTGCTATTGTCCACACTATAGAGAGGAGGACTGAGCACAGAAAGTTTGAAAAACTGTCCCAAAGTCACATAGCTTATATGTGGCAGAGTCAGACTTGATCCATACTCTCTTTTATTTATTATTTTTTTTCTTTTTAACTCTAATCTCTTAGTTGATCTCTTGACACAAGGCTTCAGAATAAAATAAAATAAAATAACTCTAATTTCATGACAGATTATGGAGTCCATACTCTAAATGGGAAATTAGGTAAAGGGGAAGGTGGAGCCTACTGTGAGAGCAGTGAAGCCATAAGGCAGGACAAGGCAGATAATTTATCCTGGGAACTATGGGCCACTCTGGTGGTTTTAATTAGGAAATGGACATGATGAGGTTGCAATAGAGTCAGAGAGGGCGGGAGAGACACAGAGGAGGCTGTAAACAGGGCAGAGTCGTGTGCAGCTTGGACTATGCTGGTGGTGGTAAAGAAGAAGGCCAGGCATGGTGCCTCGCGCCTGTAATCCCAGCACTTTGGAAGTCTGAGGCAGGTGGATCATGGGGTCAGAAGTTTAAGACCAGCCTGGCCAAGATGGTGAAACCTGTCTCTACTAAAATTACAAAAAATTGCTGGGTGTGATGGTGTGTGCCTATAATCCTAGCTACTCGGGAGGCTGAGGCAAAGAATTGCTTGAAACTGGGAGGTGGAGGTTGCAGTGAGCCGAGATCATGCCACTGCACTCAAGCCTGGGTGACAGAGCAAGACACCGTCTCAAAAAAAAAAAAAAAGAAGAAGAAGAAGAAGAAGAAGAAAAGAGGGGGTGGATGGGGGTTGGAGAAAAAACTGGACACAGGACCTATGGGACTAGCTCACGGATGGGATGTGGGGACAAGGGGGGGATGTCAGGTTTTAGGACTGAACACGTGAAACGTGAATTGGACACACAGGAGGAAGAGGAGAAACAGGTTGGTGAGTTTGGCCTCTGACTTGTTGGGTTGGAGCTGACCTTGGGACAGCATGGTAGATGGAGAGGGGTATGAAGTGGGCAGTGCAAGCCCCCTAGGGTCAAGGAGGGGGTCTAGGAAGGAGGGCCCCTCAGCACAAAGATGGTCCTGTGGGGAGGGAGGAGGTCCTCAAGGGCAGTCTTCCTCAGAACCTCCCAGGGTATGGTTAGAAATGTAGGTCTCAGGCCGGGCACAGTGGCTCACACACTTCGGGAGGTGGGTGGATCACTTGAGGTCAGGAGTTCAAGATCAGCCTGGCCAACATGGTGAAACCCCATTTCTACAAAAAAATACAAAAACGTAGCCGGGCATGGTTGCACACACCTGTAATACCAGCTACTCGGGAGGCTTAGACAGGAGAATCACTTGAACTCAGGAGGCAGAGGTTGCAGTGGACCAAGATTGCACAATTGCATTCCAGCCTGGACAACAGAGTAAGACTTCATCTCAAAAAAAAAGAAAAGAGGGCCGGGCGCGGTGGCTCAAGCCTGTAATCCCAGCACTTTGGGAGGCCGAGGCGGGTGGATCACGAGGTCAAGACTTCATCTCAAAAAAAAAAAAAAAAAAAAGTCGGTCCCACGCTTCACCTGGACCCATGGCAGCCACCTCCCTGGGTGGGGCCCAGGCCTCACCCCCTTATAGGCTCTCCAAATGACAGTGAGTTGGAAGGATTTAAGCTCAGCTCAGTGAACAGCAACTCAGAAGACCTGAGGAGGAGCAAGTGCTGCCAAAGACGTGGAGTTGCTCACAGGCTGCCTCCAAATACTGTGGGTCGCCACTCCCCTAGTGAGCTGGGGAGCTCAGCTCTCTGACCAGACTGGCCTGTTTGCTTCCTGCCTTCCCTTTCCCTCCACATTCCCACAGGTGACTCTTATCATTTTCTTTCTTTCTTTCTTTCTTTCTTTTTTTTTGAGATGGAGTTTTGTTCTTGTTGCCCAGGCTGGAGTGCAATGTGAGATCTTGGCTTGGTGCAACCTCTACCTCCTGGGTTCCAGTGATTCTCCAGCCTCAGCCTCCCTAGTAGCTGGGATTACAGGTGTGTGCCACCACGCCCAGCTAATTTTTTTGTATTTTTAGTAGAGATGGGGTTTCATTATGTTGTCCAGGCTGGTCACAAACTCCTGATCTCAGGTGATCCGCCCACCTCAGCGTCCCAAAGTGCTGGGTTTACAGGCGTGAGCCACTGCACCTGGCTCCTTACTATCTCTTTCACCTTGTTTACGGCCTGCTCATTCTGCTAGGCCCTCAGGGTAAGGTCCAGTCCATGGACCTTATCACACACAAGGTCACATATCATCTACTCCTGACCTCCTCTCCAGTTTTCTTGCTCATTTTTTCCTTCCTGTTTCCTCCATCCACTTCCCCCATGCAACACTCTGCTTTTCCTGAGCCTTCCATGTGCCCTTGGCATGAGTTCTTCCTTGTGCTGGAAATGTCCATCTCCCCACCCTAATCCCATCCATTCTTCCTGACCCTGCTCAGAAGCTGCCTTCAGTAAAAGCTCCCTCAATATGCTCCCCTCTGGCTGGGCACAGTGACTCATGCCTGTAATCCCAACACTTTGGAAGGTGGAGGTGGGTGGATTGCTTGAGGTCAGGAGTTCAAGACCAGCCTGACCAACATGGTGAAACCTGGTCTCTAATAAAAATACAAAAATTAGCCAAGTGTAGTGGCGGTTGCTTGTAATCCCAGCTACTCTGGAGGCTGAGGTAGGAGAATCGCTTGAACCTGGGAGGCAGAGGTTGCAGTGAGCCGAGATTGCTCCATTGTACTACAACCTGGGCAACAGAGCAAGACTCCATCTCAAAAAA
>NW_016107855.1:238736-267397 GCF_001604975.1 Cebus imitator
AAAAAAAAAAAAAAGAAAGAAAAAATGCACCCCTGTTTTCCTTAAACCATGGCATTGCACTATACCTCACCAGCAGGCACTCAGCTCCACCAGCCTCTGGACACAAGGAGGGACATGCAGGTAATCTCCAAACAAATCTGGACACTTCTTGGGAGTACAATCTCCTGTCTCTTTCAACTCTGCATCTGCCTTACCAGGAGCACAGTGCCTGGCACAGAGAAAATGCTCACAGGACCTCATGCAGCTGGAAGGGACCCTCTAAGGCAGAAATTAGCATGAGAAAGCCCCAGACCATCTTCAAGGACTTTAGACCGCTGAGCACAGGAACATGGATCATCAAGGAAAATTTGCTGGCCTATGCTCATTTCCCTCACCAAATTGGTAGAGTGACAGGACCATGTCCTAGGAAGTCACAAGCCTATCTCTATATGTGGCCTGCACTTTGGGTTTGTGGCCATCACTATTAGGTTCAGTCCTATCTGACTATACCCAGTCCAAAGGTGTCACATGGTCAAATATAGAAGTCAGAAGCTTGGTCCCATCTCCCAGCATCTCACTTTGTCAGGCCTCCACATCTTTCCCCGTCTGAGATATGAGTAGGCTGACAGCCCCTTTCCCCAACACAAGGAGGCTGGCTTTCGAAGGAAACAGGAGGACTCTCTCCCACCCTCACGAGTCTGACTTGGCTTCTCTGTCCTCCTTTGCTTTGCTCTGGTGGCTTGTATATTTTTTGAGCTTTGTTCCTACAGTTGGATAATCTTGAGCCGCCGAAGATCCTTAGGATTCCACCAATCCACTGTTTTCCAAATTTGCCCCAGCCTTACCCCAGACCCAAAGACTCAGGGGCTCCAGGGGCCTGGCGATCTACATCCTTAGCAAGCTCTTTAAGGGATTCACTCATCCCCCACTGCACTCTTTTTTTTTTTTTCCCCCTTAAGCATCCAGGAAAACCAGCACTCTTTTTTTTCTTTTTTTTTTCTGAGACAGAGTTTTGCTCTGTCATCCATGGTGGAGTACAGTGGCACGATCTTGGCTCACTGCAACCTCTGCCCCCTGGGTTCAAGCGATTCTCTTGCGTCAGCCTCCTGAGTAGCTGAAATTACAGGTGTTTGCCACCATGCCTGGCTAATTTTTTATTTTATTTTTTTTTATAGATGGGATTTTACCATGTTGGTCAGGCTGGTCTTGAACTCCTGACCTCAAGTGATCTGCTTGCTTCGGCCTTCTAAAGTGCTGGAATTAAAGGTGTGAGCCAACATACCCAGCCTTATATATTTTTTGAGGTTGTTCCTACCTATAGTTGGATAATTTTTTTTTTTTTTTTTTTTGAGACAGAGTCTTGCTCTGTTGCCCGTGGCGTGATCTTGGCTCACTGCAACCTCCGCCTCCTGGGTTCAAACAATTCTCCTGCCTCAGCCTCCCAAATAGCTGGGATTACAGACAGGCACCATCACAGTTGAGTTGGGGTTTCACCGTGTTGGCGAGGCTAGTCTTGAACTCCTGACCTTGTGGTTCGCCTGCCTCAGCCTCCCAAAGTGCTGGGATTACAGGCGTGATCCACTGTGCTTGGCCCAGTTGGATAATCTTGAGGCTCTAAAGGTCCTTAGGAATCCATCAACCCACTGTTTCCCAGACTCAGGATCTCCAGGGGCGTGGCGACCTGCATCCTTAGCAAGCTCCTTAAGGGATTCACTCAACCAACCCCACCGCGCTCATGTTACAGGCTGGCTCATGGATTGCAGAAAGCCCTCCACTGAGAGCCGTCCCATCTGAGTTCCAGCCTAGGCTCTCATCAACCTGCCAAATCATCTCATCTCTCTGGGCCTCATTGCTTCCATCTGTATAACGGGGACAATCACTTTTAACCTGCCTAATTTGCAGAGTTCTTGGGATGGTTAGAATAGCAGAAGGGGCAGGAGGCAGGCAGGCTCAGCGGGAGAAGAGATTTGCACAAGGTCATCTACCTCTTCATCTGCTTGTTTTGTGCCGGGCGAGGGAATTCTGCCGGGAACAACTTGTTGGGGGAGATGACATTCTAGTCCACAATGAAACCAGTAAATGAACCAGATAATCACGATAAAGGGGTTTTCGAGAGTCAGGGCAAAGGTGTGTGTTGGGGGAGGGAGGGTCTGCCCAGGAAGGGTCACTCTGGCAGAGCACTGGTGGTCGGGGAGCTGTCCCAGGAGGTCCTGGAGAACTGTCACAAGCCCAGCGGTGGCAGAGCCGGGAGGCCCTCTCGATCCCAGCCAGGGCGCTCCCAGGGCCCTCGGAGCCGCGGCGGGCGCGGGTCTTTGTCTCCCACATTTTCTCTGCCGCCTCTCCCGACCCCCAGCGCTGTTCCGTCTCTGACCCCGAGTAACTTGTTGGTTTCCCCCGGGCTTTGTTTCCCGGGGGTCACCGCCTCGGGGACGCCGGGCAGCCGCCCCAGCCCTCGTGGGTCCTGCATCTGACACCCCCTCCGGCCCCCGCCCCCTACCCGCTCGGAGACAGGGGTCAAAGGCAGCCCGCGTCACGTGGTCGCCGAGCAGCACCGAATCGGCCGGGAGGGCCGAGGGAGAATCCGGGTGGAAGCCGAGAAATCCAGCCCGGATAGCAGCGCTCCGTCCCGCCCCGGCCCCCGCCCCGGGGCGCTCACCGCACGCCCACCCGCCGCCCGGGGCTCCGGAGCCCTCCTCCGGCCGGCACCCACGCGGCATCACGAGATCGAACCCCGCTCCCAGCGGCCGCGATTCGGTGAGGTAGGCGCTGGGCCGAGGGGTAGGGGGAGACGGGCCGGGGGGCCCTGGGAGCGCGGGTACGCCCCTCTGGGCTCCGCGGGCCCGGGGGGGCGAGGCTGCGCGCCCCAACTTCCAGTCTCCAGGGAGACCCCTCCCCGCCGCGTGACGAGGGTGAGGCTGCGAGCTGCCCCGGGCAGCGCCGGGCCGGGACTGGGGGCTGGGCACCGGGAGGGAGCGGGAGCGGGAGGGGGAGGAGAGCGAGTGGGAGGCGGCGGCGGCGGCGGCGGCGTGGAGCGGAGGTGGGAGCGGCGGGAGGCGGCGGCGAAGGGGTTAACCTTGGCCGGGGCCGGAGCCGGGAGGCGCATGCACGGCCCGGGGGACCCTGGCGTCCTGCTTCTCGCCGGGAGCGCCGCTTCCCCCGCGTGGCGCCCCAGCGGAGGCAGGTAAGAGGCTGGGAGGGCCCGGGCCTGCCAGTCCCCTGTCGCCGAGCCGGCGTGGCCCGAGCCGGGCGTGCAGGCCGCGCGGGGCCCCAGCGGCCGCCGGCGCAAGTTTGGTGCGGGCGGGCGCCGGGCGGGCGGGTGTAGTCGGCCGGGCCCCGAGCGCGGGGGTGGGAGGACAAAGGGGTGGGGGGCCGCGCGGGGCCGGGGGGCAGGCCGGGGTGCGGGCGAGGGCAGCGCGGCAGCTGTAGGTCACGGATAATGTCACTCACGAGGAATGCCCCCTCCCCCTCCCCTGCTCCCGAACAGGGGAAACTTTTGTCTAGCGAGGGAGGGGGTTAGAGGCCGGGTCCTGCCTTCGCGAAGGCTAAGGCAGCCCGACCGGTTTTCTGCGGGCTCGGAGCGGCCTGGTCTCTAACCCCCTCCTCCCTCAGGGTCCTCCCTTTGCACGCAGGTTTTTAACGCACGGGGATAGGGGTGAGGAGGGGGAGCCTGTGGGACGGCTGGGCTCTGGGACCTCCCCGGGAATCCGGCGACTGACCACTTGGCTCTTGGCAGAGTCGAGCACCCCGGGCCCCTGAACGCCGCATCTTCGCTTCTCCCCACCCAGGAGACCTTTCAGAATGGCCTGGGGGCAGTTTTGCCCCCTGGTCTGTTCAGAGAGACCTGGGTGTTTGTCACTTTCCAGCTGTGTGACCTTGAGTGGTTTCCTTACCTTCCCCTGGCCTCAGTTTCTTCACCTGTAAAATGGGGAGAATAGTATTTGCTAGAGTAAGAATGAGAGGAGTGTATGCTACTTCAGTAAATGGTGGCATGCTTACATTCAACAAGTACATTTCACATTTACTGCGTGTTAAGCGCTGGACTAATTCACTGCTTTACATACATTCTCTCATTTAATTCTGCCACGTTACTATTAACCACATTTTATGGAGGGGGAAACTGAGGCACCGAGTAGTAAAGGTCACACAAGTAGCAAGTGGTGGAGCTGGGATTTTACCTCCTTCTCCCAGCCTGTGTCTCAGCCACAGAGCTCTGCAAGGTCTTGCTGTGACAACTCACAGTTTATTTCTTCTTCTTCTAGTTTATTATTTCTTCTTCTTCTTTTTTTTTTTTTTTACAACTTTGGCCTTGTACAGTTTCATTTTCAGTTGAAATTATGGGGACATCTGTCCTCTTCCCCATTTCCCCCACCCGCAGGTAGTGCTCCCTTCTGCCTGGTACTTGTTCCAAGTGAGGTCTTGTGTCCTGGCTCTTGTTAGCGTGGCCAGCTGGAGCAGGAGAGAGGTTAGCTGGAGCCTGGTTCTGGAGCTCCGTGATGGTCCAAGTGCCGTTGCTGGCTGCTGGGTCCATGGCAGTGTGGGTGGTGCAGGGAGAAGCCCGTCTCCTTGGCTCTGACTGGAGACAGCTGGTGGCTTTGTCAACAGGCCTCTCTCCCTGGCACCCAGGGATAGCTGAATTTTTACTTTTCATTCAGACCAGGTCACTTTCAGATCAGCAGGGGCAGAGGTAGGACAAGGGTGCTCTTGTGTAACTTGGCCGTGGCAGGGTCCTCACTGCTAACTAATGGACAGGTCTAGATGCCCCAGCCCCAAAGTTCTTGAGGATAGTAATAGTGTCAGGATTGCAGAACCCTAATGGAGAATGCATGTGTGCACAGGTTCCTGAGCCTAGTTAGTGCGATGTTGGGCACCCTGTAGGCCCTCAGTAAATATCCCACAAGTGAAAATGTGTGAGGTGGCTCACACTTCTGTTGGCTTTCACACCCTGGGCTGGCCCAATCATTTGGTGGGGGTGACATCTTATGAGTACTGATCAGGCTGTGATTGAGGGCCTTGAGTAGTCACTTTAGAAATGAAAAACAAATTGCTGCTTAATTAACAACATCTTAAAATCTAGGGCTGAGAGAGAGTGTGGTAGGTGGAGGTAGATAATGAGAGAAATCCTTGGAGAAGGGAAGTTTGTGCATTTCAGCCCTACCTGCTCCGAGGGCTGTTCAGCACTGTGTCTGGGATTTGCAGGGTTTGTAGGCTTTTTGAGGGCCCTGGGAGTCGGGGGCCCTCCTGGGCTGATAGTTCATGGTCAGCTTGTAGAAATAAATGTGGAAATTCCATTGCTTTGCTGGACATTGAGGGGGCTCAGAAAAGCAGGACATTGAGTGAAGGAGTTGGAAGGCTGACTTGCCATATGGTCAGACTGTCCTTGTCATTGTGGTCAGAGCAAGAGGAAAGGCCTCTCGGGGAATCAGCAAGGAAAGAGAGGGCCCAAGTAAGCAAGATAACATGATAGTGAGCCTCCTGTCACAAGGAGGTATGCAAGGAACAGTTTTGCAATCACAAATGGAGGATGTGGTCAAGAATTTAAGATCATAGACTCGGGCTGGCATCTGAGAAACTCACCAATGTGCTCTGGTCTCAGCAGCGCAGAGCTCTCTGCCCTGGGCTTTGGACCTGCTTGGCTGTGCTTTGGCTACCCTTCCATGCTTCGGGACCAAAGCCAGGTCTGCAAGTCTCTAGAGGCTGGGCAGACTTCTACTGGCCTGGAATTTGGATTTGAGTATATGGCCTGAAATATCTGGGCTGTTTGGAGGACTTGGACATTCTTTACTTGAAATGGAACATTAGGGTAATTTGTGAAATGTGTATGGAAAACGTCTGTGGCCGAGGGTGACAGGGGACACAAAATGGGGTGAAGTCTCGCTGGATTCTGGAGAGGCTGTTCTGATGGGGTAGGGGAGATGAGGATTCGAGTGATGGCTGTGGGGCAGGATCTGATCAGTTATAGATGGGTTTGGAAGGTCAGTGGAAGGAAACGCCCTCTGCTTATTGTCAGCAAGGCTTCCTGGAGGAGGAAGTGTTTTCCAGGGTGCAGCCTGGGGGAAGGGGGACAATAGGAGACAAGATTGGGTTCTGGGAGCCTGCAGTGCCCTGCTCAGGAGTTTGGATTTTATTGTCGCCTGTAGAGAGGACAGAGGGTTGTAAGTAGCTCATTGACTCGATGCCTGTTCCTGTGCCTTGTGTCAGGCACTATGCCAGGCTCTTCACAGACACCCCATTGAAATCTCACAATACCCTGCAAAGTAGCTGCTGCTGCTGCTGCTGCTGGTAACCCCTACCACCCCTGTCCCATTTTCATGTTTGGAAATAGAGGCTCAGAGGGGTGGAGTCACTTATAGAGCTGGAATTTGAACCCAGGCCTGAACTATTTCTGCCTTACCATGTTGGTTCTCAGGGGTCTTTTGACCAAAGATGGTAGCAAGACTGGCAGAGTTAAGACCAGCCCAGAGATGGTGCTCATTATGGTCCTGCAGAAAGCCGACCGCAGGCTGACTCAGGCAGTGGGCTGAGACGGGAGGAGGGGGAAGCTGCAGGACTTTGTAGCTGTCTTGGAGTTTGAGGTTGTCACAGGTGCTCTTAAGATTTGGGAAAGAACCCTTAAGGGACAGTATGACTGCTTTCAAATCCCTGAAAGGCCCTCTACAGGTAGGGGGCATAGTCTTGTCCTTCAGGGCTCCCGAGGTGGGAGACAGCAACAAGGGTGACAGCTCCAAGGAAGCTAGCTGGGAAGTAAGCTGTCGGAAAGAAGGCGGGAACAGCAGGGCTGAAAGTATGCAGAGGGTGCAGGAGGGTGTGCCAGCAGGGTCAGGCCTGGGTGACCACTCTCAGTTCCCTTTTCACCTAAGAATCTTAGCATTTGCATGGTGCCCAGCCCACTTCCACCCTCTGCTTGTCTCTTTTTTTTTTTTTTTTGAGACGGAGTTTCACTCTTGTTACCCAGGCTGGAGTGCAATGTCGCGATCTCGGCTCACCGCAACCTCCGCCTCCTGGGTTCAGGCAATTCTCCTGCCTCAGCCTCCTGAGTAGCTGGGACTACAGGCACGCACCACCATGCCCAGCTAATTTTTTGTATTTTTAGTAGAGACGGGGTTTCACCATGTTGACCAGGATGGTCTCGATCTCTTGACCTCATGATCCACCCACCTCAGCCTCCCAAAGTGCTGGGATTACAGGCGTGAGCCACCGCGCCCGGCCCAGCCTCTGCTTTTCTCACAGCTTTGGAGCTGCTCTTCCTGCACGTCTTCGGGAGTTCCATATGGCCTGGCCTGCAGAGCTCCGCTGGGAGAGTCCTTGTCCTTTGGAATACACTCAGCCCAGCTGACCAGCAAGGGGTCCCTTGGGGATGTCTGGAGCAGTGGCCAGAGCTGGGCTAAGGACTGTGCTTTCACAGAGGATTGGAACTCTCTGCTTCCATTTCCCATTTGTGAAATGGGGTCAGTCTGTCTTTTCTCAACTTTGAAGAAATAAGACTAAATCATGAATCAGGCTGAATCCATAGGGCCTAGGTGAAACGGGCTGGTGAGTTTGTCGATTTGAAAGTGGAGAGGTGTTTTTTCCCCTCCTTCCCTGCAGTGGAGGTTAAAGGAGGCTGTCTTTTTCTGGGGGTCACCAAGTAAAGCTGTTTTCTCTTGTCTGTGGGGCTGTTACAGAGCTCTGCCCAGCAGCCTTGGTCTTGGAGGTGTGGTCAGTAGAAGGGATAAATGTTTGGGGGGGCAGTGGTCCTGGACCTTGTGGCCTCAGGGCTAAAGCCAGTTTGCCACCAAAATCCTTATCTAGAAGGAAGAGAGCTTCTGCTAAGTTGCCTTTTGGCCCTTTTTATTTCTACTCACCTTATTTCTTGAATATACATTGGATTAATCTAATTTTAAAATGTGCATGACGAATGAGCATTTGTTTATTTGAGGGCAATGTATGGGAAGTACCTGCTGTGGAACTGCAGGGCCCCTTCTCCCACTCCCCCTCCACCCTCAAGCAGAACCGGCCCCTTTTCCTCTCCCTGGCTGTGCCCCTGGCCCCTTCCTGCCTCTATATCTCTGCTCATGGTGAAAATGCTACACCCCAGTCACTTCCCCTTGCTCACCTCAAAATCCTCCCCACCAGCACCCAGCTCCATCGTCACCTCTTCCATGCAGCCATCCCTAATTCTCCAGAGCTGGTGTTGCCTGCTCCCTCCTTTACATGTGCAGAACCTGTTACCTGGACCTCTCAAGGGAACCTTCAACTACTAGCTTTGAACTCTAGTTTCCTAGGGACAAGTCTTATCTCCTCTAGGCTCTGTGCTCTGGAGGCAGGGGCTACGTATGATCGATTTCCAGTGGGGGTGTGCAGTGTTGTGGAGTGGAATCAAAAGTCCTGAGCTCACATCCCCATTCTGCCACCATTAGCTGCGTGATCTAGGGTAAATTACCCTAAATCTCCCTGGACATCAGATTACTCAACTGCACAATGGAGATAATAATAGTTCTGTTTTGTTAGGGAGGTTAGGGAAATCAGTGCTTTGACATGGTAAGTGGGCAGTAAGTAGAAGCTCTTCAAAAGATAAGGGTGGTTACGATTATTGTTTGTAGCTAGAGGGGATCTGTTCTTTTAGACATCAGAGAAAGAATCCATGGAATTTGAGTTTCTGAACTTTGTGCCTAACAGCGGAGATGGCATGTGCAGATGAGGAAACTGAGGCCTGGAGAGAATGAGCAATTTGCATGGCATGTGGGAAGATCTGGTCTCATGTAGGAACCTGGACAGGATTTCTTTTCTTTGTTATGCCTCTGTTTTTCCTCTTCTTTCCTGTCATCAAGTCTAAGGTGCTTGAGTTCCATGGGCTCAATCTCCTCCCTGTTAACCATATTGAAGGATGTCTAAAGCTTACGCCAGATAACTCGGGCTGGCTGGGGAAGGTCCCGCTGGGCTGGCGGCCCTGTGGCTGTCCTCATAACTGGGGACCCATACCCCAGACTGCATGGGATGGAGCTTTTTGAGGCCTCCTACTCAGCCTTGCTTTGCCTGGGATGGGGGAGAGGATGGTGGCAGAGAGAGGTGACATGGGCTTGGTCTTGGAGCAGGTGACCAGGAGATCCAGACAGAGCAAAGGTTGAGAGCCAGGCCCTGGAGCTAGGTGGCCTGCGTTCAGATCCCTGCTGGGCTGCGTCCTATGTGTCAGACCTTGGGCAAGCTGTTTAGCTCTTCCTTGTACAAAGGGGATGATAATTGTTCCCATCTGACAGCATTTAGAAAGATAACACACTGTGAGCCCAATCCAGGTGAGTTATCATTATTGTGGTTGATATTATTATTGACTAAGGAGCTAACTTAATCCTCACAACAGCAATAGGAGAAAGGCACTATTATTATTCCCTCTTAGCAGATATGGCAACCAAGGCTTAGAGAGGTAGGTAGCTAGCCTGGAGAAGTTTAGTCCCAGGGGATTACAGTCAGGCAGGGCTCTGGCCACAGGAAGTAGACTCGTTGTGTGAGGTACCGGAAGGCAAATCCAATGGGTGGATGGGCCAGGAGCGGCTGACTTCAACACAGTGTGATAAGGAGACTTAGAAAAAAATTAGTGCAAGCCAAGATGGAAGGGATTGTGTCTGCAGGGGGCGACCTCCCTGTTTCTGGGAGCAGAATCCTGTAGCTCATGTGATTAAGATGTGGTGGGGATTCTGGCCTCCTTCAGACCTGAGGTCTGGCTCCCCGAGGGAGGGCTTGGATTCTTATCATCCCAGGCTGTCCACGGGATTGGCCTGTCTGGGCAGGTCCCAGGGTGGCGTTAGGTGGAGGTTTGCTATAGTCATTCTGCACGGCAGCCACCTCTGGTTTACACCACCAGCCTTGCAAATACGACCTGCCCAGGCAGAGGCCAGATGAGGAGAAATCAGTGTTGTCATAGCAGGGCCTTTACTCATGCTGCGTCCTCTGCCTGCATTCATTCCCTCCCCCTCTCCTTATGCCTGGGCAGCTCCTGCTCATGCTTCTATGAGTGTAAGCACCATCTATTCATGGAAGCTCTCCCTGATCCACCTGTAAGCTAAGTCAGTGGTTCTAAAAGTTGGTTTCTGGCCCAGTAGCATCAGCATTACCTGGGAACTTGTTAGAAGTGCAAATTATCCAGCCCTATCCTGGACCTACTGAATTAGATACACTGGAGGGTGGGATTCAGCAATCTATGTTTTAAGAACCCTCCAGGTGATTCTAATGCATGCTGTTTTTTTTTTTTTTTTTTTTGAGACGGAGTTTCCTGCTTGTTGCCCATGCTGGAATGCAGTGGTGCAATCTCCGCTCACTGCAACCTCTGCCTCCCAGTATAAGTGATTGTACTGCCTCAGCCTCCTGAGTACCTGGAATTACAGGCATGCACCACCATGCCCAGCTAATTTTGTGGTTTTAGTAGAGACAGGGTTTCTCCATATTGATCAGGCTGGTCTTGAACTCTTGACCTCAGGTGATCCGCCCACCTCAGCCTCCCAAAGTGCTGGGATTACAGGCATGTACTACTGTACCCAGCCTTTTTTTTTTTTTTTTTTTTGAGATGGAGTTTCGTTCTTGTTGCCCAGGCTGGAGTGCAGCGGCATGATCTCAGCTCACTGCAACCTCCACCTCCTAGGTTCAAGTAATTCTCCTGTCTCAGCCTCCCAAGTAGCTGGGATTACAGGTGCCTGCCATCACGCCCGCCTAATTTTTATATTTTTAGCAGAGACGAAGTTCCACCATGTTGGCCAGGCTGGTCTCGAACTTCTGACCTCACGCGCCCACCTCGGCCTCCCAAAATGCTGGAATTACAGGCGCGAGCCACTGTGCCTGGCTGCATGCTGAATTTTGAAAAATACTGGGATAGGTCATAAAAAAAAAATTGATGGCCGTTTCCTTGGGCTCTCTTGTTTTCAGCATATTTAGTCACCCAGCAGATGTGGGGGACCCAGAGTAAAGCCCAGGTTCTCACCCCCTGTCTTCACGGAGCTCCCATCTTGTAACAGTTCCCTATCCCCCAGGAAACAATCTTGTGACACAATGAAGGGGTACAGCAGAACCCCAGCATAATCATGGAGCCAAGAGCCAGCGCTGGGGCAACATGAGGAAGGCAGGATAGGGGAACTGGAAGAGCAGGGGAGATTTTGTGGGTGGCAAACGTGGGTGCCAGGAACACAGCAGCTCTCTTCTGGGGCTGGGGCCAGGGCAGGGTTTGGGCGGAGAGCATGGGCTCTGCCCTAAAGAATAGGGTGTTTAGGGCCTGGGAGCGGTGGCTCATGTCTGTAATCACAGCACTTTGGGAGGCCGAGGCGGGTGGATCACTGGAGGTCAGGAGTTTGAGACCAGCCTGGCCAACGTGGGAAACCCATCTCTACTAAAATACAAAAATTATCTGGGTGTGGTGTTGGGTGCCTGTAATCCCAGCTATTCGGGAGGCTGAAGCCAGAGAATTGCTAGAACCTGGGAGGCAGAGGTTGTAGTGAGCCGAGATTGCGCCACTGCAGACTAGCCTGGGCAAGAGAGCAAGACTCCATCTCAAAAAAAAAAAAAAAAAAAAAATAGTGTGCTTAGGGGTGTGTGTGTGCACACATGTGTGTTTGTATGGGTGCACACATATGTGATTACAATGGCCATAGGTGGTCTGAGAGGGCTGAGGGGACTTAGCTGCCCTCAATCCAGTGGTTTTAAGCATCTCAATATTTTTTTTCCTTTTTTTTTTGAGGCAGAGTCTCACTCTGCTCAGGCTGGAGTGCAGTGGTGTGATCTTGGCTCACTACAACCTCTGCTTCCTGGGTCAAAGTGATTCTCCTGCATCAGCCTCCCGAGTAGCTGGGATTACAGATGTGTGCCACCACACCTGGCTAATTTTTATATTTTTTGTAGAGATAGGGTTTCACCATGTTGAGCAGGCTAGTCTTGAACTCCTGACCTCAAGTGATCCATCTGTCTTGGCCTCCCAAAGTTCTGGGATTATAGGTGTGAGCTCCCAACCTCAATAATTTTTTTTTTTTTTTTTTTTGAGACGGAGTCTTGCTTTGTCACCCAGGCTGGAGTGCAGTGGTGTGATCTTGGCTCACTGCAACCTCTGCCTCCTAGGTTCAAGTAATTCTTCTGCCTTAGCCTCATATGTAGTTGGGACTACAGGTGTGTGCCACCACACCTGGCTAATTTTTGTATTTTTACCAGAGACTAGATTTCACCATATTGGTCAGGTTGGTCACAAACTCCTGACCTTGTGATCCACCCGCCTCAGCCTCCCAAAGTTCTGGGATTACAGGTGTGAGCCACTGTGCCCAGCCTAATAATTTTAATGATGATGATCATAATTGCTGCTCGCATTTATCGATAGCTTATAAATGCTTGCTGGGCACTTCCATGTCACCTCATAGAAGTAATTCACCCAGAACAATCTTATAGGTAGGCACTATTATTGTCCCCACTTAACAGATGAAAATACTAAGGCCAAACAGCTGTAAGAGGGTAGATCTAGGAATTCTATGGAGTTATACGGAGGTTCTTAGAGGCATGATGTCACTGGAAGGAGAGCAGTAGGGCATTGTCATGGAGTGTTTGTATCACAGGCACAACTTATGGAGGTTTTCTAAAGATGTCCCCAGGTATATATTCTGTCAAATGAGTGAATCAGCCTTTGAAGGAAGGTGGATGGGATCGTGCTGGGGTGGTTAGGGCTCCAGCCTCTAAGTGGGGGCTTCCACTGCAGACATTGTTGTTCTGTTCTGTGGATGGGTTGAGGCCCAAAGAGATTCAGTGGTGAGTTCGAGGTTCCATTGCTAGGGCAAAATAACAAATCAGAGAGATAAAAGTGGATCTCTAGCTGAGCATGGTGGCATGTGCCAGAAATCCCAGCTACTCGGAAGGCTGAGGCAGGAGGGTCACTTAAACCCCAGAGTTCAAGACCAGCCTGGACAACATAGTGAGACCCCATCTCAAACAACAACCAAAAGTGGACCTCCTTTGATTTTAACAAGAGAGGGTGTGAGATTCAAGATCAGAGCCCACTGTTCACTCTGCTGTCTTTTCCTGCCACAGTGTCCCCACACTGCTGCCCAGGAGCCCAAGGGTGGGCAGTCTTTCCCTGACACAGGAACCCCTTCACTTCACATTTAGGGGATTGAGGCCTAGTGGAGCAGGGACTCACCCATGGCCACACAGAGGGTCAGAGTTACTGTTGAGGCCGGAACTCAGAATTGTCTCAGGCCTAACCAGGAACGGGTTTTGTTTTCTAAAACCTGTCTCTACCCCACCCCTTCATTCGCAGGCTGAGTAGCCATCGCCCTCCGGGTGGCCCAGAGCAGTGCAGGGGGTAGAGATGGGGGTGCCTTGTGAAGAGGCTGCCAAGAAGGGGTGGGGCAGCTTCCAAGAGGAAGAGCACCAAGAAGCCCAAACCCCAGACGGAAACCAATGTATTTTCTGGGCCCTGAGAGGATATTTGGAACAATGGAGGTGGGATGGGGGGAGGTAAAAAGGGCTTCTTGATATCCTTAAGAAAAAAAAAAAGAGAGGCTTTAGGTTTGACTTTTGTTTCTCTGAGGATGTTTGTGTAGCTTTCTGAAGGCAGGATCCCAGCGCTCTGTGAGGCTTGTCAGGTGCTGTTTTTTTTTTTTCAGACAGAGGCTCTCTGTGTCGCCCAGGCTGGAGTGCAGTGATGTGATCTCGGCTCACTGCAACCTCTGACTCCTGGGTTCAAGCAATTCTCCTGTCTCAGCCTCCCAAGTAAGTAGCTGGGACTACAGATGATCGCCACCATGCTTGGCTAATTTTGGTATTTTTAGTAGAGACAGGGTTGACGGGGTTTCACTATCTTGGCTAGGCTGGTCTTGAATTCCTGGCTTTGTGATCCGTCTGCCT
This sequence comes from Cebus imitator, assembly GCF_001604975.1. Taxonomy (NCBI): domain Eukaryota; kingdom Metazoa; phylum Chordata; class Mammalia; order Primates; family Cebidae; genus Cebus; species Cebus imitator. The sequence goes on from NW_016107855.1 coordinate 252,558, forward strand.
CAGCCTCCCAAAGTGCTGGGATTACAGGTGTGAGCCACTGCTCCTGGCCATCAGGTGCTGTTTTTATAGATTTGCAGCATTGGGGCTGGGAAGGACTCAATCAGGTAGTCTCCTCACTTTATAGTTGGTGAAGTGGAGGCTGAGAGGTGGGGGACCTGCTTGAAGTCACACAGTGAGGCAGCTGTGGACTTGGATGTTCCCATGTGTTGCAAGGGGCTGTCCATCTTGCTTTACCACCTCCTGGGACCTGGCTGGCATGGGGGCTGGGCAGTTGCTGATGAGGGGTCCCCTTTGAAATACTCATTGCTGCTGGGGATGGGATAAGGCCAGGTCTGGTCTTGGGTAAGATGGGCCCACTTGCGGGAAGAAGGCTGAGATGGTACACCTGGTAATGCCACCCCTGTCCAGATGCCAGGCAAGCCCAGCTGTACACCGTCTGCCCAGCAGCTGGGAGCTGTGAGTCACAGCCAGCGGATACAGAGGCACAGGCCATTGTGTGCCGTGATTCATTCCAGCCCCAAAGGGATGACGAGGCCCTGAGTGCCGATTCATGCCCACGCCTGTGGATGAAGCTGTTATGAGGAGGCACAGGGGACCCAAGGGAGTTGGCTCCCTCTGCTGCCTCCATCTCTTGAGTATCCAGTGATTGTGACCTGTCCATTCCCACCAGTGCAGGGGTCCATGAACCCCCAAAGGTTCAGTGTGTTGTAGGCATTTCTGTGCTTTCTTTTTCTGAAGAAAGAGTCTGTTGATTTGAGGTCATCAGAAGGCTGGGTGTCCCTGTGGAGTGCTCACAGGGGGCTGTGTGCACTGCAGGCTTGAGAAGAGGTGTCAGTATGGTGCAAGTAGAAAGTAGCCTGGTGGCAGTGTAGCATCCTGGGTCAGGGTGTGGTCTTGGAGACTGGCTGTTGGCTTCTGAGCCGGCCCCTCCACTTAGGAGCTGTGTGACATTGGGTAAGTTACTTTGTGCTTCCTCTGTAAAATGGCAATAACGGTACAGGTATGGATCAACTTACGACCTATGCAACTTACGACCATTCGACTTTACGACCACAATCGCTAGCCATGACTGCTCCGCATCTGGCAGCGCAAACGTTGCCCAGCTGGGCGTACGACAGTGCGGACCAGCTTCTGGCAGCACTACCATCTCCGTGTGCACCATTTCAACTGTACATATAGCCTACTCAACTTACGACCAAATCATGTTACGACCGGTCTGCCGGTTCCAATCGTGGTCATAAGTCGAGCACTAGCTGTATTTATCTCATGGTGTTAGAGTTAGACTTTTAGATAAGATAATGTGTTTAAAGGACTTACCTCAGTGCTTGGTACAAAGTAATCATTTGGTAAAGTTTGCTGTTGGTAATTCTAGCTCTGCTACAAATTTGCTGAGTGATTTTGTAAGTGCCTGATCCTGGGGTCTTAGTCTCCACCCCAGCTCCGCACCCTGTGTTGGGCTTTCCAAGCTGCAGGACCAGCTTGGAGAGCAGGGGCGGGCAGGGGAGGTGGGGGAAGCCCTTTCTGCGTTCTGGGACTCCCCAGCCCAGGCCCTCCCTGGCTTTGTCCTGGGGCAGAGTTGTGTAACCAGCTGGGTCTGGCCAGGCAGGGCACGATTCTCAACCTCCTTTTGTCTCTCCATTGTCTCTTCCTCTCCCTTCCCCCCACCGAGCTGTTGTTAGCAGACCTGTTCCTCAAGCTCCAGGGATGAAATCGGACCCTTGCTATTCTGCCACTGCTTGATTTAGTTTAGTCCGGAGGTTTGCTGGGCTGGCGGGCCCTCCTCCCGCTACCTGGGGACAGAACAGAACTGATGCCTCTATGCCTGCTTCATGCCTCCTTTCTAGGAAGCACAGGAGTCTAGATGGCTTGGGCTCTTGGTCCACACCACCAGGTTGTAGGGTCAGGAGGTTCCTGCCCACGGCCTCTGCAGTTCCAGTGGTACGCCCCACTCCCTACCCAGGATTCCTTCCCTGTCAGAGCCTTCTCCATCCTTGCAGCCCAGCACCAATGCCTCCTCTTCCAGGAAGCCTTCCCAGGTACCTCAGCTGCAGGGAAGTTGGCCTCCGCTGAGCTCCACAGTGTGTTCCCTGCCCCTTTTAAGAAAACAGAGGTCACAAACTGGCAGGCCACATTTGCCCTATGGGCAGATTTTGTTTGGCCCATGCCAAATATAGAGCTAAAACATAAAAACTCAGACGTCTGGCTTTATTTAAAAAATCAGAAGATAGGAAAACCTTGAGCCTACATTCTTCTCAAGTCATTGCTGGAGATGAGGCATGTACCCTTCGCCCCATCCCCAGCCAGCCGTATCATACACTTACGTGATCTTTCTGGTCACCGGAGGCATCTGAGTTTGCAACCCTGTCCTTAAGCCATGAACCACTTTCTCTCCTACATTGTTCCTTTGTGGGCTTTTCCAGGGCAGAGGGTGTGGGGGCTGTGGGCTGAATCACCTTTGTGTCCCTCGAAGCATGGAAGCATTGGAGTATCATGCTTAGGCTCAGGACGGTGCCCCCAGTAGGAGTGTAACAAGTGCTTCCTGTGTGAAGGCAGGTGTGGCCATGGTCTATCCCTGCCAGCTGCGAAGGTTCCATTTGCTAAAGGTCTCTGGGTCAGCCCTCAAACCCTCCCTCAAGATAAGCTCTTCCTGCTTAGCCACTGACCCAGGCGGCTTCTTAAGCTGCGGATAACAGTCTCTGAAAGGTCGGCTCCACCCTGCCGTGTAACTAAGGAGAGGAGCATCCACCTGCAGCTGTCCCCGGGTCTCACTCATGGCGGGCTTAGAGGAGTTTAGGGAGGGGAAGACTGTGCTCAGCAGCCTTCAGAGGGTGTCAGGTCCAGACCTCTGTGTCCTGAGGCCGGCAGGGTGGTAAGGGGTGTGGACCATTCAGGTGTTGACTGACCTGAGCTTGCTCTCCACTGGGCCTCTCTGTGCTTTCTTTTCCTCCTAGAGTATATTACTTTATCCCACAGCTCCCTTGTCTGACTGTCTGTCCTTTCAAGGTTTATTTAGCTCTTTTAATTGAAATCTTAAGTATCCTCTAGGGCCTGCTAAGATGTCTTCTTTCGGAAGAGGTCTTAGCTGAGAGGCTGCAATTGTTCTGGCTATGAGAAAAACCTGGGAAGCTTGCAAAAATGCATGCATGCTGCCCCCACCCCCTGCTTCCTGCTCTGATTCCTTCATTCTAGGGTGTGGCCTCCTTCTGAGAACATTCAGACCAGGGGGTCTATAGATCGCTCTTCAGGGACTCTGTCTTAGTGCATGGAGCCTAGGGCTGGTAGGGAGGTGGCTGTTGGTCTGGGCGACATCAACCATGCCTCTTTTTTTCTCCCGGCTCCCCTTTTGCCCCCTGTGTCAATGTTCCGGGCTTCCGCAGTTGTGATTGAGTGCAATGTGAGCCATCCTTAGAGAGGATAACACAGAGTAGATGGGGCAGGTGCCAGTGTCTTGGGAGGGGGTTGGGGTGAGGGCGCCCGGTCCTGGCCCCACCCTAGCCAGGCCCAGAGGAGTTTCACATTCACATTAGGGAACAGATCAGGAGAGGGGTGCTCTGATGCAGGAGAGGAGGCAGGCCAGAAGCCTGGCTCAAAGTGGGCAGATGCTCTGCCTATGGGGAAGGCCTGGCCTGGGTGGCCTGGTGACCTGGCCACAGGCTGAGGTGCTCTCCTGCTGTGTGGTCCTGTGGCAGGCAGGCTGAAACATCAAGTGTAAGCAAGCCATTTACAGCTGGGTAAACTGAGGTACATAGAGGGAAGGAAGACACTCTCCTAATGTCACATAAGTGGGTGGAAAGCTGGACTGGGACCCCAGATCTTCCAATGCCAGGCAAGGCCACACTCTTCCATCTCCACCTCCCTGTACAGGGCCAGTGGCAGATCACCTAGCTGGGACAATCATCTGATTGTCTATGACGACCTAGTTAGAGCGTGGAAAAATGAACCACAGTCATAGCCACCCTGGAGGCATGAAACCGGTTGGGTGTGCAAGTTACCCCTCAAACATTCTCCATCCCATTTTTACCCTGAGGTGAAAACCCTCAGGGTACGGGCTGGGCGTGGTGGTTCATGCGTGTAATCCAAGCACTTTGGAGGCCAAGGTGAGTGGATCACTTGAGGTCGGGAGTTCAAGACCAGCCTGATCAACATGGTGAAACCCCGTCTTAATAAAAAATAAATAAATAAATAAAAAAGAAAATGAAACCCTCAGGGTTTCCGCCTGCCCAGGTGGAGTCTGGTTATCTGCCTCTATCCCTGATCTGTAGGGGCTGCGTAGGCCTAAAGGTGTGTTCAGATGAGGAAGACAGTAGTCCCTCATTCAGGATATTTGTATTAAACATCTACTTTGGCCCAGGCCTTTTCTAGTACTGGGATGTAGCGGCAAACAAAACACATGGAAACCCTGTTTTAGAAGTGACATTCAAGTGGGGGGATGAAATGAACAACCCCATCAAGCTCACTGTCAGGTGGTGAGATGTGCCTGGAAGAAAAATAAAGCTGGATTGTGGGTCGAGAGTGTGACTTGAGGAGTGATCCTGCCATGTCAGGTGGTCGGGATGGTCCCTGGTGAGGGGCAGTACACTCCGGGAGGGCAGCCCATGGAAAATTGAGGGAAGAACTTTCCAGGTAGAGAAAACCACAGGGCAAAGGCTCTGGAACTGGAGGGCACAGGTGGCCAGAGGCAGGGTGGGAAGAATGAAAGGATGGTGGAGGAGAGGGGCCAGAGGGCATATGGGGACAGGCAGGGCCTCTTGGCCATGGGGAGGACTTTGTTATGTGAGTCTGAGTGGAGTGGAAGCTGCTCTCCAGCAGGTGCCCAGTGGAGAGGAAGCTGCTCTCCGCCAGGTGGGCCTGCGCTCCAGCAGGTGCCCAGTGGAGAGGAAGCTGTTCTCCGCCAGGTGGGCCTGGCACAAGCACTGACTGGTTTTGGCACACGTGTTAGGTAGACTGCTGGGGGTGAGGGTGGACACGGGATGACTGGCTGGGAGGCTGCTGCAGTCACTCCATGAGACAGGTCAGGCGGGTCAGTGGTGGGTGGGGACGGTGGGGGAGCAACCCGGGGTTGGTTCTGGATTTATTTTGCAGGATGAGCTGATGGGATTTGCTGGTGGATTAGATGTGGGGTGTGAGAAGAGAGTGTTGACCACAAGGTTCCTGGCTTGAGGAACTGGAAGGACAGTGTTGCTATTTACCAAGACAGAGAAGGCTGCAGGAGAAGTAGGTTTGGGGAGAGCAATTCAGATCTGGGGTCAGCTGTGCTAGATTGAGGCATATGCTGGTGGGGGAGGGGCATGGTGCACATGGGTCGTGGGCCCTGCATATTCCTGCTGCTGTCAGGAACAGGACCCCAAAGCTAGGAGTCAGTTCTGTAAGAACAAATGTTTCCTGATCCCTTCATGTCCTTTTCTTTGTCTGCAAACCTCCTCCTGGTTCTCTTCCTTTTGGATGAGGAAAAGGCAGATTCTGAAGCCTCATTGTTTCTGTGATGGTCCTAGCCTTTCTGCCTGGCACGTCTCCTCATAGGGAGTTCCTTCCGGGATAGGTGGGGTGGGGGCAGAATGGTGGGCTATCTGCCCAAGGATAAGGCAGAGGTTCAGGCCTTATCCTTGCTTGGCTACCAATAAAGCTGTTTGCCTTTGTTTCCCTTTCTGTATGGAGAAGGGTTGAGGTGGCCCCAGGGTTCTGAGGGTGGCAGGAAGCATTTGAGGAGGCTACTTGGCACAGTGGTTAAGAATCTGGGCTTGGGGTCAGGCAGATGTGGGCACGAATCCTTGGCTGCTGCTTGGCTGTGAGACTCTGGGCAAGTAACATAACCTATCTGAGCCCCAATTTTCTCATCTGCAGAAATAGGCCAATGATATTACCTGCCTCACAGGGCTACTATGAGAGTTGAATGAGGAAATGTCCATAAAGCACCCAGCAAGGCCCTGGCATATAGCACACCTCGTTCACAGAGGCTGCCGCTCACAGTGATCCATGCAGGCAGGCGGGTAAGGGACTAGGCCTAGTGGGTGGGAGGAACCATGGCAGGCCATTGAACAGGAGCATGCCAGGCATGTGGTTTGATATGGCAGCTGTGAACATGGAGACTTGGGCTGAGTTTTCTTAGCAAGTCTGAGAGCCCCTTCCGCCTTCCAGAGTGAGAGCTGAGGGCCGGCCGTAATGGACCATCTTCCTTTCCCTAGCCAAGAGTCTTCATTGACTTGGCATGGGCAGCCTCTGTCTGGCACAGGTCCCTTGGGGTGGGGTGGTCATTTTCCTTAGGGACTCCTATAGGACCCCTTGTCTCTACATCCCAGTGGCTGGCCTTAGGGAAATGTGAGGGAGAGGCTTTGGAGGTGAGTGACATTGAAGGGACTTAAGTTACATGTAGGTGGAGCTCTGGACAGGGCTAGTGGGTCAGGTGGGCCTGGAGTGGCAGTCCCCTGGGCATTGGATGACCTCGGTTTCTGGTCTGCATCCAGGCTGGGTGGTGCTTGCTCCAGCGGAGCCATGGAGAGGTCGACAGTAGGTGGAATGTGGTCCCCTCGGAACCCACACTTCACTGGTGCCCAGGCATGCCAGCCAAGCTCTGTGCTTCTGCAAGTTTGTTTCCCAGCAGTTGAGCTGTGCCAGGACAGCCAAGGACATTTCAGAGTCCCCAGGGCTCATAGCCAGGCTGTCACTGGGCATTGCCTGTTTTCCCAGGGCCTAAGAGTCTTCAGGGATGGAGGGGGTTCTGGAGATATTCCAGGGACTTTTCTTACCAGCCTGGTAAATTGAGGTCTGGAGAGAGCAAGGCACTTGACCAAGGTCTCACAAGGCCACCTCCCTCATATCTGTCACTCCCCTCTGTTCCCATGTCCTCTGCTCAGACTTCTGTCCCTCTGCCTGGACGTTTATAAACAACCTCCCTCTTGTGGGCTCCCCAAGAGCTTTGTCTGTCCTCCATTATTGTAATCTTGTCATAATCTGCCAGATGCATACACTATTTGTTGCGTCTGCCTCCTGTCCCCTCCAGTGACTGCCCATGACAGACTCTCCCTGACAGAGCTGTGCAGCATGAGGTTTAGGCCCCAGGCTCTGGAGCCAGTCTGAACTCTGGATGCCAACTCTGCCCCTTCCTGGCCTGGTGACCTTGGGCATGATACCCTGCTTTTCTGAGCTGCTGTCTCTGAAATGAAAACAGTAGCAATACTTAGTTTACAGGAATGTCAGGACAGTTAAATAGGATAACGTGTGAAATGCAGAGTACAGCACCTGGTACCGATTAAACGCTCAGAAATGGGCATCGTTGTCCCAAAGGCTCATCAATTGGTTGAACTGGAAAGTCGCGAGCATGGAGGAGTAGACCCAGGCTGGGACTGGGAAGCAGAGGATGTGGGCTGCAAGTTCACCTCGAACACTGTGCTCCTGTGTGCAGGTTGGGAAGCCACTTATCCTCTGGAAAGCCCACTTCCCTTTTCTGAGAAAGGGGACGGAAATCCCTGCTATACCTTTTTAAAGTTGGCATGTGATGCCACAGCAATGCCTGTGAAAAACTTTGCATCTGTGTAATGATTTAAAAATGGCACAGCAGTGGCTGCGGTGTGCTGTTGGCGATGAGGGCATTGTAACCACAGCAGTGGGCAGCTGGCCGGGCTGGAGGCTGGTCCATCTATGGAATGCTCAGCGCCCACATGGACTTCCCCGTCCCTGCCTACATGCTCCCGGCTGTCCACCAGCCTGCCTTTACATTTGCCCTGGCATTACATGTTAGAAAACGTGGGAGGTGTGAAGAGCTGATGGCATTTCCCTGGCCCTAGTGGGTTTTGTGTTATCTGTGGCTGATGCCATGGAATGTGGGGATTAAGAACCAGACAGACGCTGGTTCGAATCACAGCTAAGCACTTCCCAAGAGGGGGTTGAGCAGGTTGCTTAATCTCTACGAACCTCAGGTTCTGTATTTGTAAAATGATGCCGTGATCAAGTAGAGGCCAAGCATTTAACAAAGAGCCCAGAACACAGGGGCATTGGGTGGTTGTATAATGTGTATTCTGTGTGCAACGTGTGACTAATGGGTTATTGATGGCAGGGAGCTGGGGCCACTATGCCCATTTCTGGGGATTTGCTGCAGAGGTCAGTTATGCTCCTTACAGAATAACCCGGCTTAGATTTAGGAGGGTACATGGAGTCATACGGCATGATTCAATTTTTTAAATTAATTTATTTTTTCAAATTTTATTTTATTTTTTTAATCTGGGGTCTTGCTGTATCTCCCAGGCTGGCGTGCAGTAGTGCAGTTGTAGCTCACTGCAGCCTTGAATGCCCGAATGCCCAGGCTTCAAGCAATCCTCCTACCTCAGCCTCCTGAGTGCTGGGACTACAGGCACGTGCTACCATGCCTGGCTTCATGAGTCTGTTTTATGTGACCAAACTGAGGCCAAGAAAGGAGTGGTGCTTGCTTGAGATCACAGGCAGGTTGTGTAGGGCTGGGCCTAGGATGAGGCAAGTGAGGCATCTAAATGCAGCATCTCAGGAGATGCCCACTGTGCGCTTGCCCATTGTGGAGAATAAAGCCCCTGCCTTTTTTTTGAGAGAGGGTCTAGCCGTGTCGCATAGGCTGGAGTCCACTGGTGTGATCTGGGCTCACTGCAGCCTAAACCTCCTGGGCTCAAGTGATCCTCCCACCTCAGCCCTCCCATATAATTGACTACAGGCACACACCACTACACCTGGCTAATTTTTGTAATTTTTTTTGGTAGAGAAGGGGTTTTGCTATGTTGTACAGGCTGGTCTTGAACTCCTAGTCTCAAACTCCTGGGTCAACCTGACTTGACCTCCTGAAGTGCTGAAATGACAGGTGTGAGCCACACACCTGCAGTGAGCGTCTTCTTAAAGGCTCCTTGCTGGCCTCACGTGAGCCTAGTCCTGCATGAGTCCCTGATCTAAGACAGGAACCCTGGTCTCCTGGCCCCATGAACTGTTCTGGACCCCTGCAAAGCACTTCCTAGAGTCTCACTGAGGCCTCCCTTCCCCTTTAAAAGGAGCCTCTGTGAAGTAAGTCACCTGATGCTTTTTGCTCCATGTTCTTGCTCTCTAGCTGTTGTCTGTGTCCCAGAGAAAGCCAGGCCCACTTGCCCCCACCTCCCCCCACCTTCTGCCCCCTCCCCTGCCAGCTGCACCTCCATGGAAGTACCTTGAGCCCCTTAACACCCGAGGCATGTTGGCGGCCAGCGCTTGTCTTGATGACAAGCCCCAGCAAGTCTACAGGGACTAGCTGCTTTCATGTGGGCCCTCGGTGAAGCCTCGTTGGTCTCAGCAGGCCCTGTGTTGTGCCCACCAGGCTTCCAGGAGATTAGGGGGCTTCTGTGGCTCCACAAGCCTCAAAGCTTTTCCCTTGCTCTGTGTTATCCCTAGCCCACCTGGCTTCCGTCCTCACTGGCCACAGGGCTTGTGGGATTTTCATTTCTCAAAGGCTCTGGCATCTTCCGGAGCAGGCTAGTCTTGGGGTGTCCATCTGAGCCATTCTCCCTGTCACCACTGCTGGGCCTACCCCCTGGGCTTAGGTGACTTCTTGAGAGGTGGCCAAGGCTGCTAATCCCTGGAAAGGGCTTGTAGTTTCCCTGTGGGTGGCAGGACTCTTGGCCACCCATGTGGTATGACATGAGGAGGCTGGAAAGCCAGCCCAATCTGCATTTTTTTTTTTTTTTTTTTAACTGCGGCTCTCAGAGACTGCATTTCTACCATTATCAAGTTGCCCTGTGCTCTCCTTGGCATCCTCTAAGAAGGCAAATACCTTTCAGGTGGGTGCTTTTAAGTGTTTGCTGTTAAGAAGCAAGCCCCGGCCAGCCTGGCCCTTTTCCAGTATACTGTGTGACTGAGGCCAAGTGCTTCTCCTCTCTGGGCCGTGACTCTGTAAGACCCTTTTCAGCTCTAGCACTTGGAGACTTTGGCATGGATTCTCACACCCTCCACACCTTTGCCAGTCACCTTTCTTCCTCCTCTGCAGGGTGGGGCACAGGGAAGGGCCCAGCAGCTGAGCTGGGTGGGGGCAGGGACCAAAAGCCAACATCATAAGACACTTTTCCCACCAGCTGGGCAGATCAGTTCCTCTTCTTCTCAGGACAGGTGGGGAAACTGAGGTTTGGAGGGGGAAGGGCCAAAGCCAGAACCAGGACCCAGTTATCCTTATTGTCAGTGTGTTGTTTGCTGCTCCCTCTTTTGAGAGGGTCAGAGGACTCACTGGCATCAGGGTCAGGGACATGCTTTTTTCTTTCTCATGGAAGGCTCCTCCAGGCAGGGCCTGGGTGAGGCAAGCAAGGTGCCAGCGGTCCCCTGGGCACAGGTCAGAATCAGAGGAGGACATCCTCTTTCTGAGGTTAAGGAGGTAGGGGCTGGAGGCCCCTACCTCCAGCCCCTACCTCCTTAACCTCAGAAGGGAGGTGGCATGAAGGGGCGTGGAGGTTTCTAGGAATGTGGTTGGTGGCACAGGGTACCCTAGGGCCACCTCCCTCCCGACCTTGCTTCTGCCTTCCCTGTCTCCCAGGGAGGGGACTGGGCCAAGAGTAATGCCATTTTTCCTGGCTCTGGGATTAGGTGCAGCTGTGTTAAGTGAGCAGCGTGGAACCATCACGAGGACGTGGCGAAGTGAAGAGGAGCCGCGCGCCACTGCCTGGAGCTCCGGTGGGTCTGGGTCTGGTCTTTCTCTCCCTGGCTTCTGTGCCCTCTGACCACTGTCTCTGGCCCCCAGCCCTGTCCAGTCCTTCCAGGTTCATCTGAGGGCACGCAGACGCGTGCGCACGCGCATGTGTGTGTGTGTGTGTGTGTGTGTGTGTGTGGTGTGTGGCCCCAGGAGGGCCCTGGGGGTACAGGCTGGCACTTGAGTCTGGTGCTGGGTCCTGCCTTCATTCCAGATCAGAAGCAGCTCCCAGGATTGCCCCAGGGTGAGGTCCAGGCTGACCTGGCAGGTCCCCAATGGAGGAGAAAGAGCAGGAGGCTGAGGGATGGGAAGAAAGGGCTCAGTTTCTCTTTTGGCTTCACCAGACAGCTAGGCACATCCACAAATCCACCTGAAGCCAGCAGGTCCAAGAATTAAAGATTTATTTCAGGGCCAGTGGGGAGGCTGGAATAGTAAGATCCCAGGGCTCTCAGATGTTGCCTTTGTGGCTTTGGTCCTGTCTAGACTGTGAGAGCCATGGCTTGTCAAAGCCAGAGGGGCTCCTAGAGAGTTTCCATGTTCTTAACTTGGCATTTGTTGGGGGCCAGTCACAACCATTCTGAATTTATGTGTGCAGATAGAGGAGAAGCTCAGGGAGTGATAAGATTGTTTTTACTTCATTGGGCATAAATGACAAATAAATGAGGTAAGGGTTGGGAAGTGCTTGGTAGAGTGCCTGGCACTTGCTGGGCCGTGAGGTGAAGTGCTCCCCATTGTCCTTAGCGGTGCCCTGCTAGCGGAGATCTCCTGCTTCTGGCCCTCACTCCTGCCTCTTCCTTAGCATGAGGGCTCTGCCTGGGACAGGAGGTGGCCCCCCTTTCTTATATGGGGGTGCCTGGTGTGGGGGGTGAGAACCCTCTGGCTGAAGTTCTGCCTTGCTGGGGCCCATGGTACAACTCTCTGCAGTGCAGGCTTTCCTAGGAGGCTGAAGCTCACAGCTGCTAGAGAAGCCAGGTCAGCAGACCCAGGGCTGGTCTCCTGCAGGAAGCCTCTCTCCTGGGCTGCAGACCTGGCTTGGGAAGGATGTGGAAAGTAGGACTGTAGAGGGGTCGCGAACGGGGGCTCTGGGGTGGGCTGGGAGGGGCATCCTAGCTCCATCTCTGCCCAGCTGTGTGACTTCGATCTAGTTACTTACCCTCTCTGAGCCTCTGTTTCCTTGTCTGTAAAGTGCTCATAGCAGTGACACCACTGTCAGGGTGTTAGGACTGAGCATGGTGGAACAGGGAAGGCTCCTGGCACAGATGTTCGTAAGAGCTTACTGTTGGCCGTCAGTGAGGGAGGTTATGGTATGTGTCGGGAAATGCTGCTTTGTTCCTTTTGAGTGTCTGTGATCTGAGCCTAAGGAAAAAAATGGGGATGGATTTGACCCTGTCTAGGCGGATTTGGGGATAAGGTGGGAAGAAAGCCCCATTTTGGGAAGCTTTGTGGCCATTGCATAGCGTTCTGTGTGATGGGCCTGACAGCCTCGAGGTGTGTGACAGCCTCAGTGGGACTGTCAGGACTGTCAGGGACGCACATTCCCAGGAACAAGGACCAGAGGGTGGCCGGGTGACCTGCCATGTTCCCCACATGGCTCCGCCCCCAGGCTGTCTGGTATGTTTGCTCAGTAAGCTTTTTTCAGAGCTGGTACAAAGGTAAACTCGCAACTCAGGCCCTGTTGGAAGGACACATTCTCAACAGGTGAGGCTGAAGTTCCTTAGGTTTTCTGTTGGGCCTTCCCTGCCAGGGACCCAGAACAGATTGGCAAGTTGAGAACCAGGGAGTGAACCAGCGCTTTATGCTTTGTTTGCTTGTTGATTGATGGATGTTCTGTGGGCTACTTTCAAGAAAGATCACTAAGGCTGCTTGTGATACTAAAACACATATAAAATTGATGAAAACAGACAGAAAACTATTCAAAGGGAGTGGAGAATGGGATGTGCAGGGCATCTGGCAAGTGTTAGCTGTCTTAGCTGATCACAGAGGGGCTGCCGAGCTGGGGGCTGAGGGGCCCAGGCTCTGGAGCCCAGCGGCGGCTGTGTGCTGAAATTCCCATTCACCCCCTTAGTAACTCTGTGGGCTGCAGCAAGTGACTGTCCTCTCTGGTCCTCAGTTCCTCATCTGTATAATGGGGTGAATCTAGGCCATGGTGCTGTGGTAAGGTTGAAATAGTGGTATGTATCGCAGACATAGCATCTCACAAATGGAAGTTAATGTTATTAATGCATTTAGCTTGGAGATGCTGCCTAGCAGATTCACAGAGGGGAAGGTAATTGACAAGGGCACATGGCCCTTGAGCACCTGCTGTGGGTAGGAGACTGTGCCTGGGAAAGCTTTCAGTGGAGTTGGGAGCCCCGCATTCTAGTTGCAAGAGCACCGGATACTTGGTGTGGCATTGTGGGATATGGAGCAGGGAAGCTCAACCAGGACTTTAGAAATCCAGAGCAGCTTTGTTCACCTCCCTGCTGAGGCTGGCTTTGGAGGAGGAGAGACAGGATTTTAATGGACAAGAAAATGGACCAAGGTAAATGAGAGTGGGGCATACCAGACGGTACAAGGCCAGGAGATCTTTTTCCCTCTCTGGGTCTCAGTGTCCCAGGGGCTTACCGTAGGGCAGACTGTGCTCTCTGTGGCCCTGTGACTCTGAGCCAGACCTCCAACAGTCTCTTTCCTGGTGGTGGCGGTCCTGGACTCTTGGGGTGACTGACAGGCGGCAAGTTGGCCCCTGGCCAGGCAGCACTGCGGGGTGATGGGGGATGGGGCATACAGCAAATTCCAGCAGAGGAAGGGATTTGCTTCTGGTCTCAGCCTCCCAGGGGTGTAATCACGCTGGAGAAACTCCCGCACAGCTGGGAAGCAAATGTGGAGGATTTTCCTTGCTGGGCTGGATGTGGTGGGTGGGGCAGGCTGTGGTAGGGTGGCTGGTGGAGCTGTGGGGTGTGGCTGGGTGGGGGGCGGTGGCGTGACTGTGCTGGGGGTGTGACAGGCTAGGAGGGGCTGGATCAGCTGTAGGGAGTGGCCCTGGGTGCCTGTGGGGCTACCTGTGTCTGTGCCGGCATCCACTGCTACCCCCTCCCCTGCTCAAGTCCCTGCCTAAGCCTAGGCTCCCATTCACATCCCTCTGAGCCTGCTGGCAGAGCTCTTTCTGCACTGACCTCCTCTCGGCCCCCACCCCACGTGCATGTGGCTCAGATGCCTATGATGATGCCATTGGAGCCTGTTGTGTGCATGTGAGTGTGATATATGTGTTGCCGGGGGCGGGGAGGGGTATGTGGTCCACAGAGGGCATTGTCAAGAGTGACCTAGGCAGGAAATAAAATGTGGGCTGGGCAAGCTTTCAGGGCTGTGGGCACCTTCCCCCATTCACTGCAGCCATGTTGTACCAGAGTCATAAAACCTCGGGTTCCAGAGACCTCTAGAAACTCTTGTGGGAAGGTCACGGTCACCACTGTATTTTCCGTGCCTCGTGCCATGCTTGGCCCCTAGTGGAGCTCAATAAATACAGGATGGGGAAACAGGTTGTTTGCTTGTTCTGGGTTTCCAGAGAGATTTCAGACCTCCTTCCTGGAGCCCATTCTCTTGCTCCTTCCCTCTGGCGTCAGCCTGCCCTCCCTTCTCTCTTTCTCAATTCACTATTAATTTGATATGTGGCCTTGGGCCAGTTCCTTCCTGAGCCTCACTTTCCAAATCTGTTACTGAGTAATCATTTTATTAGCTTATATTACTATGTGCCAGGCACAGAGCTCAGTGTTTTATATGCATCATCTCTTTGTCTTGGCAGATGCCCTGCAAGATAGATAAGTAGTGTAAACCCCATTTTAGAGTTAGTGAAACTGAGGCTCAGAGAGGTTGAGGGATTTGCTCAAAGGTCATGAGGCTGGTAAATAATGGAGCCAACAGGCCAGGCATGGTAATCCCAGCACTTTGGGAGGTTGAGGTGGGAGAATCACCTGAGGTCAAGAGTTTGAGACCAGCCATGCCAACATGGCAAAACCCTGTCTCTACTAAAATTACAAAAAAGCCAGGCATGGTGGTGCATGCCTGTAATCCCAGCTACTCAGGAGGCTGAGGCGGGAGAATCGACTGAACCCGGGAGGTGGAGGTTGCAGAGAGACAAGATCGTGCCGTTGCATTCCAGCCTGGACAACAGAGCAAGACTCCACCTCAAAAAAAAAAAAAAATGTAT
>NW_016107855.1:268074-284178 GCF_001604975.1 Cebus imitator
AAAAAAAAAAAAAAAAGAAAAGATTCAAAGATTCAAGCCCAGGCAGGCTAGCTCCAATCTGGGCCTTTAACTGCGACACGCACTGTTGCTGCTAGACTGAAATAGAAGGTGTGCACAGCTCTTCTCAGGAGGCCTGCTGGCGCACAGTAGGGACTGTGTACATGTGAGTCGGGTTATAGGGCATAATTCACCATGAAAGGCACGGCTTGCTCAGTCTCCATACCTGCTCTTATGGAGCTCTTATTCTCATCCTGGGAGCCCACCCATTCTTCTCAGGTCCAATCTGGACCCCTTTCCCTGGCCCCAGTCTCTGGACAGCTTGCTCCTATAAGAAGGCCCTTGTACCTCTGCGCCTTTTCTCCTTAGGGTCTTGGGGAGTATTTTCAGGTGGGGATGTTAGATAGAGAGTGACTTCAACTCCAGAGCAGTGGCCACGGTTACCGTGGTATTTCCCGAAAGTGCCGCGTTGCCATGGCATCTCCATGACAACCAGAGCATCTCATTCATTATCCCCAGCACCTTGGCAGGGAAAGCTGGGACTAGGACTAGGAGAGTGCAGTGGGAGCCTGGCTGAGGGCTGTGGGCCACTGGCCTTTGTGGCTGAGGTTCCCCTCATGCCCCTGCCTACCTCAAACCAAGGTTCTTTTGCAGGCTCTGAAGTTATCTCCCTCCCATGGGGTCTGGGTTCACATTTCAGCTCTGCCACTGACTAGTTGTGTGATGTGGGGCAAGTGACTTAACCTCTCTGAGTCTCATTTTATTCAACTGTTAATGTGGA
The DNA here is from genome assembly GCF_001604975.1 of Cebus imitator. Classification (NCBI taxonomy): domain Eukaryota; kingdom Metazoa; phylum Chordata; class Mammalia; order Primates; family Cebidae; genus Cebus; species Cebus imitator. Next base: position 268,853 of record NW_016107855.1, read on the forward strand.
TAACAATATTAGTTGTAAGGATTAAATGAAATAAGATATAAAAAGTGCTGGCCAGGTGTAGTGGCTTACACCTATAATCCCAGTACTTTGGGAAGCCAAGATGGGTGGATCATCTGAGGTCAAGAGTTCAAGACCAGCCTGGCCAACGTGGCAAAACTCCATCTCTACAAAAATTAGCCAGGCATGATGGTGGGTGCCTGTAATCCCAGCTATGTGGGAGGCTGAGGTGGGAGAATTGCTTGAACCTGGGAGGTGGAGGTTGTAGTGAGCCAAGATTGTGCCATTGCACTGCAGCCTGGGTGACACAGTGAGACTCCATCTCAAAAAAGAAAAAAAATGTATATATATATATGTATATGTATATATATGTGTATGTATATATATGTGTATGTATATATATATGTATATGTGTATATATATATGTGTGTATATGTATATATATATGGGTTACACTTGTTATCCCAACACTTTGGGAGGCCAAGGTGGGCAGATACCTGAGGTCAGGGGTTCGAGACCAGCCTGGCCACACATGGTAAAACCCTGTCTCTACTAAAAATAAAAAATTAGCCAGGTGTGGTGGCACGCGCCTATAGTCTCACCTTCTGGGGAGGCTGAGGCAGGAGAATCACTTGAACTCAGGAGGAGGAGGTTGCAGTGAGCCAAGATTGCACCATCGCACTCCAGCCTGGGCGACAGAGTGAGACTCTGTAGGAAAAAAAAAAAAAAAGTGCTTAGCACAGTGCCAGGCTCATAGTATATGCTGAAGGCATGGTGTCAGCATTCATAATGATAATTATACTGTCGTAGGTGTTATTTTTATTGTAGAAACCCCTGGGTTTCATGGAGGAATGAAAGGCTAAACTCAAAGTCAGGAAGGAAACCCATATGAGTCAAGATTTGGTGGTTTCCACGTGACTGGCAAGTCACTTCACCTTGAAGTCTTTGTCTCCTATCTGTAAATTGGAAATAATAACAGCTGCTCATTCATTTATATCCCGAGTATTCAATAAGGATCTGACTCTGGGAAAAGTGGGAGATTCCACAATGAATCAGACTTGGTTCCTGTCCTTGAGTGGCACCCGGGCATGGGGGGAGGAGGAAGAAAGGACACTGTTTTGTGCCAAGGACCTCTGTGTGCTGGTTGTCATCGAGGGCCTGTGCAGAGGTCAGTAAGCCCTGGTCCTGCCCCACAGATCTGCAGGCTACAGGATGTAGAGCCATGTATAGGAATGCCCCCGTTTACTCTGCACAGACCGTATGCTCAGGTGCACCCAGGGGCTGGGCAGGAAGCCAAATGGGGGAGGAGGTTGGCTGTGAGACTGTACATAGAGAGGCTGATGGTGTTAACTGCAGGACACACGGCCCATTGAGGCTGGCACTCTAAATGCCTAAGCTGATGGTGGCCAGTGAGGATGCGTGCCCAGTGTCACCAGAACGTGTCCTCTTTAGAGAAAAGTTAGAAGCTCTGACTTTTATGTAAAATCTCCTGATTTAAAAATGTTGCTAACTAATCCTAAATTAAAGAAAAATGCCGTGCAAGCCAAAGAGCACAATCTGTGTTTCGTTTGGGCTCCAGGGTCCTGGTTTTCAGCCTTTGTACCATGGAGCAGGATGAGGCGGGAGCCTGAGGAATGAGACTTAGGAGTGGGAGAGGGGGCAGTGGTTCGAGATGACTTCAGAGGGGTGATGACTTTGGAACCGAGATCTTGAAAGATGAGTAAGTGTCCCAAGGGATGGGAGAGGCATTCCAGGCAAGGGGAATTTCATCAGCAAAGGCCTCGATGCTTGCCTGAGATTGGTGACTGGCTGGGTGAGGCTGGAATTTAGGGGAAACTGCTGATGATATTTGCGAGGCCCAGCAGGCCCAGGGTGGTAGGGGTCATTAAGGTCTCAGCCCCAGCTGTCCTTGAGGCCTTTGTGGCTCCAGGGGGATTAGAAGCCCCTTAGTTCTTTACCCCTTGAGCCACGGGAGCTCTGGAGTGCAGGCGGGTGAGGAGGGCCTTGGGTGGTGGGTGGCAGCCTCTGAGTGGGTTGCAGGGGGGCTTGTGCTGAAAGCCCCCTTTGCTAGCAGGCTGAGTGGCCAGCACTTTGCTACAAAGCAACTGGCTTCCCCTCGCCTGCCCCCGCCTCAGGGTATTGGGCCTTCTTGGAGGACAGAGGCTACCTTGCTCTCTGGCATGGGTTTTGCCATGGCCTTATGTTTAGCTTCCTGGCTTCTATCCAGGCAGCCAGCCAGCTCCCAGGAAGGGCCATAGCCTCCAAAGTTAGGGATTCTTTTCAGCCATGCTGTGAGAGGAGGACAGCAGCCTTGGCTGCCTGGCTTTCTGTGTAATAAGTGTGCCTCGTGCCCTCTGTGAAGTGAGCTGCCCTCCCCTGCCTGAGCCTTAGGGCTGTCAGAGACTCTCAAGAGAGGGATGAGCTTGAAAGTGCTTCGTGAGCTAAACTGTGATCCACATCGTGAGGGATTGTCGAAAGTGTGTTAAATCAGCAACAGGGGTGCGTGATAACAGCAGCTGTGTGCCAGACATGATTCTGAGCATCTTATGTACCAACTTATTTAATGTTTACAACCTTGGACAGTAGGTAGAATTTCTGTTTTACATGCTAGGAAACTGAGGCACTGCGAAGTTAAATAACTTTCCCAAGATTACACAGCTACTAGGTGGTAGAGCTTGGGTTTGAACCAAAGCCACTTGGCTTTAGTCTACACGTGTAACCCATGTGCAGACTAAAGGCTCCATTAATCTAGTACTTCAGGCCTCTGGATGGGTGGCGAGGAGGCTCTGAATTCTTTGATATCATTGTGATATTTTCTTTATTTTGAGATGGAGTCTTGCTCTATTGCCCAGGCTGGAGGATAGTGGTGCCGTAGTGCCTCACTGTAGCTTCTGCCTCCCAGGTTCAAGTGATCCACCCACCTCAGCCTCCCAAAGTGCTGGGATTACAGGTGTGAGCCATCAACACCATCATGACATTTCTAACGTGTGTGTATGGCTTTATTGTTTAGATTTTTAGTTTTAGATTCACAGCAAAATAGAAAGGAAGGTACAGAAAGGAAGGTACAGAGATTCCCCATATGCCCTCTTCCCCTGCACATATACACAGCTTCCCCCATTATCAGCATCCCCCACCAGAGTGGTACTTTTCTTTTTTTTTGAGATGGGGTCTCACTCTGTCACTCAGGCTGGAATGCAGTGGCGCAATCATGGCCCACTGTAGCCTTGACCTCATGGGCCCAAGTGATCCTCCTGCCTCAGCCTCCTGAGTAGTGGTGACTACAGGTACATGCTCTGATACCTGGCTCATTTTTTTTTTTTTCTTGTAGAGAAGGGGATCTTGCTATATTGCCCAGCTGGTCTTGAGCTCCTGGCCTCAAGTGATCCACTTGCCTCGACCTCCCAAGGTCAAGGGACTGCAGGTGTGAGCCACTGTGCCTGACCCACAGTGGTAAATTTGTTGCAACAGATGACCCTGTATTGCCACATCATTATCGCCCAGAGTCCATAGTTTAGGGTTCACTCCTGGCGTTGTACATTCTGTGGTTTGGACAAATGTATAACGACTTGTATCCACCATCGTCATCTCATGCACAGTAGTTCCACTGCCAGAAAAATTCTCTTTGCTCCACTGATTCATACTCTCAACCCCCAACTTCTGGCAACCATGTGCATTTTTTAAATGTGCATATTTTTTATGTCTGAAAAATGTCAGATTCCCACAGGGGTTCATGACTCCCACATTCCGGAGACTCTGGGCTGCATCATTAACACTCTGAAAGGTTGTTAATCTGATAGAGGGTCACTGACCGCAGTGCTCAGGCCTGTGAGGAGTGGCTGGCGGCTGCTCTCCTCCGCTTCTGTGGGGTTGGATGGCCAATGTGGGCAGCACACTATCAGGGCATCACCACCTCCTATCCACTGTGCTTCTGTCCTGGCCCTAGGCCAAGGGGTGGTGTTGGGCTGTGGCCACAGGCTGCCCTTATCAGTGGTAAATGGGACACCCGGGTACCCTGAGTGTAAACAGGACCAGTCACCCCAGCCTTCCTGGCTCTGCCCAGAACACCTGCTCCTTCTTGCCCTGCTCTCAGCTAGAATTGCAGGAAGTCCTTGAAAAGTGCCACACATGCTCTTATCTCCAAGCTGTGGCATGTGCCATTCCCTCTATCCACCCCTGGCCAACCCTTACTTCTTGTTCTGGTTAGCTTAAGTATCCTCTTCCAGGAAGCCTTCCCCATTCCCTCCTTCCCACTGCCAGAGAGTTAAGGACCCCTGAGCTCTGCCAAACACCCCTCCCATCCCCACCTGTCACACTTACCCCCGGCACTGCAGATGCCCATTTTCTTGGCGGCCCCTGGTTCCTCAGGGGACTGGCACATAGGGGGCATTGAAATATAGAATATCAGAGGTGAAGGAACCCGAAGAGATCACCTGCCCCAACCCCTGTCTAACATACAGGAAGCCCAGAGGGGGTCACACAGTGCATCATGGCAGAGCTGAGACCAGACCTGTTGTCCCAGTCACCTCTTCATTTCACAAACAAAAAGCAGAAATAAAAATCACCCAGAGATAATCACTGTTAATGCTGCTTTTCATTTTCATTTAGCACCAGTTTCTACCCTATGCACAAAAATGTTTAACAAAATTATGACCATGCGTACAAACTGTTTATAAACTTTTTTACTTTGACAATATATATGGTAATTATATTTCTATGTCAGTACTTGTCCTTCTTCAACATAAGGTAAATGTCTGCCTAGGATTTCAATGCACTCTTGTATTATAATTTCTTTTTTTCTTTCTTTTTTTTTTTTTTTTTGAGATGGAGTCTCCCTCTGTCACCCAGGCTGGAATACAGTGGCGTGATCTTAGCTCACTGCAACCTCTGCCTCCCAGGCTCAAGTGATTCCCCTGCCTCAGCCTCCTGAGTAGCTGGGACTGCAGGTGCATGCCACCACACCCAATTAGTTTTTGTATTTTTAATATAGATGGGGTTTCGCCATGTTTCCCACGCTGGTCTTGAACTCCTGACCTCAAATGATCCACCCACCTTGGCCTCCCAAAGTGCTGGGATTACAGGCATGGCCACTGTGCCTGGCCCTTGTGTTTTAATTCCTAAATACAATCCCCCATTGTTTGGCATTTGCTGTTATAAGCAGCGCTAGGATTTGTATTCTTGTGGAGAAGTCTTTACCCACTTCTGTAATAATACCTCTAGGATAAATTCCTGGAAATGCAACTGTTTGGTCTGGGACATGCTGTTCCCATGATGAGCACATCACATAGTCTTGGAGCTGGAAGGGGTTTCAAAGATCTTCACCTTCCCACCCAGCCCTAGGCTGGGCCCAAGCCCCGAATTCCCCCTGGTCTCCTTAGCCCTGGCTTTTACGCTTTCCTTCTAGACCTGGGCAACTCTCCTAGTTTCGAGCTGCTGTGACTGATAGAAAGTTGCTCCTTGGGTTGCTGGGAAATCTCACTTCTTGTGGCTTCATTACTATTTGAGGGAGACGGAGGGCTGGCTGTGTGTGGGGTTGCTGATTGGGATGAGGGAATTGGGGCCTTTGTGTCATGTATGTGGGTCTTCATTAACTCTTTCTAGTGAGTTGAGTGCAGGAGGCATGGCCTGGGTAGGGGGAGTTCAGGGTGGTGGGGAGGCTGGAACACAGAATTCTGACTGCCTGGGTGGATAGAAGGCCCAGGGCAGGGGAGGCTTCCCCATCCTGTGGCAGGATAGTGATTCTCAGGCAGGCTGTTTGGTCACCTATTGTCCTGGGCTGCTGTTTGCACCTGTGGATGTGTACTCCAAGGATGAGAGATGCCTGGTTGCATTACAGGCAAATATGACAGCTGCCATGTTTCTTGTGGCAAGCTCCTCAGATACATTTACTTAACACTCAGCTACAGCCATGAGCTGCAGGGGTGCTGGTGGCACAGATGAGCTCACTGATGCTTGAGAGGTGTCATGGTCACCTGGGGCCCTCTCACACCGCCAAGGCACACATGCCCCACAGCCTGCTGATGAATCCTGGCTTGGCTTCATTCTGAGTCTTCATTCCTCCGAGACAGACTCAGTCTTTTCATCCATCAGATGGGGCTGCTGGGCTCATTCAAAGAGAGCAACGGGTTAGGGAGGGAATGGAATATGGTCAGGGTGTGGTATGTGGTCGTGATTTAGAACTCTACCTCTGGTTCCCAGGCTGGGCACATGCTCATCATCTCTCCTCATCCCTGTTGCTCCTGGATTTTTCTTGGCCTAGTCTTGGACTTTGATAATGATCAAAAATAGCAACTCCCATTTGTAGATACCATGTGCTAGGTACTGCTCTAAGTCATTTATAAACGTTGTTGAATTAATCCTCCCACCCCCTGTGAGATGGGTTCGTAGTATTTATTGTCTGCCCCATTTTACAAATGGGGAAACTGAGGCTTGGCAATATTAAAGCGCTTGCTCCAAATCACATAACCTTGGTTCGCCAGCCATGCTTGCACCTGGGCACTCCTCGTCAGCTCCCGTGTGTCCACAGTTAGCTGAGCCCTGAAGTCCAGCCTCTGACGCTCCTGTTCTCTCCACTCTCCACAGCCTTAGCCCCGTGGGCCCCACGGAGTGAGCGGCATGCTGCACTGCCGGGCCTGCCCAGTGTCCTCTGGCCTGCTGCCCCGCACCCCCAGAAGGCCCTGACGCCCTGGGGCACTTCTGCTCTGCACAGGACCACGCGGGGGTTTGCCATGGTGACATAAAGGGGCGTGGAGGAAGGAAGGAGCGTGACCAGCCTGTGGACTGCGCCCCTGGCTGGGAGGAGGGACTGGGGGCCCAGATCCTCCACTCCCAGTGCCCCCTGAGGGCCTCGCTTCCTAAGTCTCTGTGAATTTGTTGCTTGGTGGACGATTCTTGTGTCTCCTCTTGTGTGGGGCCTTGGGGTAGCCAGGGCAGGCCAGGCCTCCGGTGGCCAAGGTCTCGGAGGCCAGGATGCCTGCCCTGGCGTGCCTCCGGAGGCTGTGTCGGCACGTGTCCCCGCAGGCTATCCTTTTCCTGCTGTTCATCTTCTGCCTGTTCAGCGTCTTCATCTCGGCCTACTACCTATATGGCTGGAAGCGAGGCCTGGAGCCCTCGGCGGATGCCCCGGAGCCTGACTGCGGGGACCCACCGCCCGTGGCCCCTAGTCGCCTGCTGCCACTCAAGCCTGTGCAGGCAGCCACCCCTTCCCGCACGGACCCGTTGGTGCTGGTCTTTGTGGAGAGCCTCTACTCACAACTGGGCCAGGAGGTAGTGGCCATCCTGGAGTCCAGCCGCTTCAAATACCGCACAGAGATCGCGCCAGGCAAGGGTGACATGCCCACGCTCACCGACAAGGGCCGTGGCCGCTTCGCCCTCATCATCTATGAGAACATCCTCAAGTACGTCAACCTGGACGCCTGGAACCGGGAGCTGCTGGACAAGTACTGTGTGGCTTACGGCGTGGGCATCATTGGCTTCTTCAAGGTACACAGGAAGCAGGGCCCCTGAGCAGTTCAGAGCCCCCTCTCTAGACTCGTAGCTCAGTGCCTGACTTCTCATCTGTGAAACGAGTGTAATGGTAGCACTCGCCTCCTAGGGTTGGGAGGGTGAAATGGGCGAGTATATGTAACGCATTGGGAGCATGCAGTGCCCGCTGCCTGGCAAGTGCTCTGTAAGTATTAGGGGAGTCTGCCAGGGGGATCACCTGGGTTGCATGGGGTCCAGCACACAGCAGGTGTTTGCCTGAAGGAGGCCACAGGGATAGGTGTGAAGTCGGAGGGGCATGCTCTGTTAGGTGCCCCAAAACCTGTCAAGGCAATGTCCTCAAGGAAGGACCTGTGCACCCATTTTTCAGATGAGCAAACTAAGCCTCCAGGGGTTAAGTTACTTATGTAAGGTTATGCAGCCTGTTAGTGGAGAAGCTGAGATTTGAACCTTGACATAGACAGTTTGGGCTCTCTATTCTATGCTCTTTCCTCTTGGTGGTGGTGGAGTATGCCGTAAATGTACCTCCTGACCCAGACCCATTTTGCATGAGGAGAAAGAGGGGAATGAAATCCCACTGGGCAGATGGGGAGCTGCTCTGGGCTTTATGGGGCTCCCAGAATGACTGCTGGGATTGGGGTCCTTGCAGAAAGGGTGTCCCAGAGAATCTGTTCTTGGTGGAGGGAGGTTGGGAATACTGGGTGGGTGATCTAGAGGCTGTGCTCAGAGAACTCTGACCTGCAAGATGAAAGCAGACACTAGCTGGGACTCTAGTTGATGCTTTGGGGGTGGCAGGGAATTTGTCCCTTCATTCAACAAATATTTACTGAGCACTCAAGTGTTCGCGGTTCTGCTAGCAGTGATCGAAGTGGATAAAGTCCCTGCTGTCATAGAGCTGGCATTTTAGTGCTGGGGGAGTGGGTGGGTGACAGGCAGTGAGCAAATAAACATCGGATGGGGCAGGTGTGGTCAGTACAAAAAGAAACAAAACAGGGAAAGGACACAGGGTAGTGGGGGTGGGAGCTTGACATTATTTTAGGAGTCATCTTTGATAAAGTGACCTGAAGTGAGGGGAGGTGCCATGTGGCTTTCTGTGCAAAGAGCCTTGCAGGAAGAAGGGACAGGAAGTGCACAAGTCTTAAAGCAGCCTCTTGCTTGGTGTGAGCCAGGAGAGGAGGAACAGGAGATAGGTCAGAAGTGGCCCGTGTCCACCAGTGGGTGCTCGTTTGTGCCAGCCCTTCCTGGTGAACTTGTGTACCGGGCCCTGTCTACTGGAGGGTTTCTCCTGGCGTGCTCTTTCACACACTAATACAGCAGGAAGCTCTGCCACTCAAAGCTCTATTGTGACCCAAGAATTTGAAGGCCCTTAGAAGTCCTGCAGTAGAGCAGCCAGGAGATTTGTTCTCCACTGGCTTGATCACAAAACCCTTTTTTCCACAGAGCACCCTCAGGGGAACGCTGGCCTGGTTTATGGCTTTACAATGACATCAAGTCAGACTGTCTCCATTGTCTGTTTTTCTCTTTTCTCTTGGACTCTGCACCCTTTCCTGCCATGAACTTCATTAAGTTTTATTCAGAGCCCCAGGCCTGAAAAACGTCAGGATGGCTGACGTTTATTGAGTGCTCATTCAGTGCCATGCACCTGTCTACATGTGTTATGCAGATTCACGCACTTCACACTAATAAACCATCCTCCAAGGCAGGTGGCTAGCAGCTTGATTTAAGATAGGAGGAAACTGAGGCAAATAAAGGCTGAGCAGTGTGTCCAAGCCTACGCCTCTAATGAGTATAGATCTGGGACTTGAACTCAGACAGTCTGGCCCCAGAGGCTTTAGTCGTAGCCACTGTGTGATGAGTCCAGGAGCCTCACATACCATTTATTCAGGAGAAGTGGCACCAGAGGCCACATCCAGTGCACAGAGCTCCTACAGTCTCTGGGGACCAGGCAGTGGGCTGTGGTCATTGGAAACAACAGATACAGTGGAGCTTGGGTGCTGTCTGACCTCAATTCCTTGCTCTGCAGAAGGTGAACAGGAAGCGCAGGGAGGGGTGGGGACATGCTCAGAGTCTCACCGTGGGGCCGGTGACAATTCTAGGTCTTGGTGCTCTTCCTACCCTGTTGCCTAAGACAAGACTGTCCTTGATTTTGAGCAGAGGCCTGTGGTTTTCTGCTCAAATGCATGCCCCCTGGTGGTCAAGGCACATCCTTGCACTCTTTCTGCAAGCCCTGCTTCCCTGCTGTGTGTTGGGCTTGCCAAGTGGGGAGTGTTTGTGGGCTCCAGGGATCTGCAGACTCATTTTCCAGTTCCCATTGATGCCGGATTCCCAGGGCAGTGTGAGAGCCGGGACTTAAAAGTCCAGACAGGTTCAGATCTGTCTATCACTTAGAAACAGAGTGACTTTGGACAAAATGCTCAACTCATCTGCACAGTGGGGCTAATTACAGCTCCCGCCTCACTGGTCTGTATTGAAAACAAGACTGTGGGTGGGAAGCACTGAGCCCATTGCCTGGTACCGGAACCACTCAATAGATGGCAGCTATCATGCTTTTTCATCTCCAGGTTCAGCAAACACAGCGGTGATAGCACTGTGTCTGTCTTGTGGCCCTGACCAATCTGTGCCCCTCTGAGATTCTGGAGAGTGGGAATAGGGTCATCCTCATCTGGGTCCCTAGTTCCTGGCACTGTCATGCCTCAACCTTGAAATTCCGGGCAGCCTGGGGCTAATCACACCCTGGCAGAGGCCTGGCAAGGGCTACCTGACCTCTTTCATTGAGCACTAACTGAGTGTCAGACACTGAGCTCAGGGCTTTGCAGGCATTTTCATGTTGAATTCTCACAGCTATCCTGTGAAGTAGGTACTTTAGATAAGGACCTGAGTTTTAAAAAGTTAAATGGCTTATTCAGTGTGACATAGTTGAATGCCCCTTGTCTGAAATGCTGGGGACCAGAAGTGTCTCAAATTGTAGAATGCTTGCATTCTTTTTTTTGTTTGTTTGTTTTTTGAGATGGAGTCTCACTCTGTTGCCCTGGCTGGAGTGCAGTGGTGTGATCTCAGCTCACTGCAATCTCCACCTCCCGGGTTCAAGTGATTCTCCTGCCTCAGCCTCCTGAGTAGCTAGGATTACAGGTGCCCACCACTATGCTGGGTTAGTTTTTGTATTTTTAGTGGAGACATGGTTTCCCCATGTTAGTCAGGCTGGTCTTGAGCTCCTGACTTCAGGTATTCCGCCTGCCTCGGCCTCCCAAAGTGTTGGGATTATAGGTGAGAGCCACCTTGCCTGGCCAAAATTCTTGTGTCTCCTCTTGTGTGGGGCCTTGGGGTAGCCAGGGCAGGCCTGGCTTACCATTCTACTTACCAGTTGAGCATCCTTAATCTGAAAATCTGAAATCCAGAATGCTGCAATAAGCATTTCCTTTGAGCATGACCTTTGGGGGTCACATGGGTGCTCAAAAAGTTTTGGACTTTGGAGCATTTTGGATTTTCAGATGAGGGATGCTCAACCTGTGGTAAGTCGTGGAGCCAAGATCTGATGGTCAAGCTTGTTGTTCCTAACCCAGCCACAGGAGGTAATATAAGATCAAACAGACTGACAAGGAGCCTGAGGCCCAGAGAGCAGATGTGGGATGCCCAAAGTCTCCTCTTTAATGGTGAGGTCTGTGCTCGGCCTCCACCTCTGCATTCCCAAATCAGGGCTCTTCCTCCCTCTGCTGGGGGACCCCACTGGAAGATTTGGTGTCTCCAGAGTGGGTACTGAGTGGTGAGGAGCAAGAGGGATTTCCACTGCTATGAGGTGAGGCCTGCAGTGGGGCCAGCCTCTCCTTGCTGGGGCCCTCCATTCCCTTCCTGGCTGGTTCCTTTCATTGCCAATGGGTAGGCCATCAGTGACTTGGCGTCCTCCCTTCCTCGACGGCTGGGCAGCTGACTGAGCGGCCAGTGCCTGGCAGTCAGCTCAGGGTCGGGACTTTGAAATGGGATCCCTCAGCACCCGTGGTCCAGTGTGGCATCCCAGGCCTCAGCAGGTGATGGACAAGGCCTGAAATGTCTCCGTTCCCTACCACTTCTGTCCCCACACAACCCAAGTAGTTCCTATCCTTGGTCAGAGCCGTCTCCCCAGCTCCAGGCTGCTCACGACTCCTAAGACAGCCCTGTGCACTGGGCCTCAGCACACGAGGCTGGCGCAGGACAGGGTGGGGAGGTACTCTTGATGCTTAGAGAATCACATGCAGGCTACTTAATGTGGTTTATGAGGCCAGGACCCTGCAGAGCCTTTTTGAGAATGAGGAAGTGAGTAGAAGGCACTCTTCTGGACAATTGCAGCTCTGCAGCAGGCACAGGCTCAGCCGAGCAGTTCCCCCATCCACCCGCCATTGACCTGTGCACCCCTGCGAGTGCTCCAGGAGCCCCTCTCCTCGCCCCGCCCTTAAACACACGCCAGACCCTGTTTCCCCATCCAAACTCATTTTGCTTTGTCCCGCCCCATTCATATTCCTCGCAGCAGCCACAGGGATCTTTTTAAAATGCAAATTGGACCCTGTCTTCCTAGGCTTCAGAACCCTTTGATGCAGGCTTTGAGGGCTTCTGCTGCCACTTCAAGCCTCCAGCCTCCTGCAGTTCTGGCTCCTGCCCGACCTCACTGCCTCATCTCATCGGTTCCCTCTTGGTCACTGTGCTGCCTTCTTGCTATTCCTCGATCACGCTGAGGCCTGTCCTACTTCAGGGTCTTTGCACTTACTATTCTTGGCCTCTACCTTTCCCCTTGTTGTGCTTGTTTGTTCTTCATTTTTATTTTATTTTTTTTGAGATGGAGTCTCGCTCTGTCACCCAGGCTGGAGTGCAGTGGTGCGATCTTGGCTCACTGCAACCTCCACCTTCCGGGTTCTAGCAATTCTCTTGCCTCAACCTCCTGAGTAGATGGGATTACAGGCACCCGCCACCATGCCTGGCTAATTTTTGTATTTTTAGTAGACATGGGGTTTCATCGTGTTGGTCAGGCTGGTCTCGAACTCCTGACCTTGTGATCTGCCTGCCTCAGCCTCCCCAAGTACTGGGATTACAGGTGTGAGCTGCCGTGCCCGGCTTTTTTTTTTTTAATGTTAGCTCAAAAGTCCCTTTCTGAAGGAGACCTCCTCTTTCTCCAGGAGACATGAGCCTCCTTCCTCTGTGTAGCATGTGCCACACTGAAGTTTTATATTTATTCCTGTGATTTTGGTGAATGTCTCTCTTTCCTCTTTGATTTTAAGGTTCATGAGAGCAGGTGCAATGCCTTTTTTTTTTTTTTCTTACTGTATCACTGGCACTTAGAACAGTGCCTGACACAGTGAAAGTTGTGGAATGAACTGATGAAACCTGCATTGAGCATCTATCATATGCCAGGTACTGGAAAGCTGGCTGTTCCTCTTTTATTCCTTTTAAAAATCCAGTTCTGCATTAAATTATGTGTGTTCCTGCTGGGTATCAGGCTGGGCACCAGGGGTCCAAAGGTAAAACATCATAGCCCCTGGCCTTAAGGGGTTGCAGGCTGGTGGGAGATAGAATGCAGAAAATATAATATTACAGCCGGGGTGAGAAATGCTGCAGCCCAGGCCTTAACGTGGTCCCAGGGAGGCCAGTGCAGAGAAGACGGTATATGCCTTGGGTTTTGAAGTATGAGCAGGAGTTTGTCAGGTGGAGAAGATAGAAGGGAACTGTAACAGGAACAGGGACAAATTATACCATATTGAGGGGCAGGTGGCTGGGAGGGTGAGGAAGGCCATGAAGGAACAGGGGCTGTGGGCCTAGGGAAGAGGGAACTGGGGCATTGTCTTCAGACTCCCAGGGAGCTGGGCAGCTGCATGCCTTGAGAGAAGGGAGGCAGAGACTTCATCACTGAAGCAGTGACTGGGCAGGCACCATAGCTGGATTCCTGTGAGGGAGTGGCCTCCAGGGTGCTAGGGGTGTATGGAGCACCCCCGGCAGAAACCCCCTCTTTCAGCATCTGCATTGTCATCCATGTAAGATGTCTCCTGAAGAAAAGGTGGTGTGGCCAGAGCCAGTTTGGAAACCCCAGGCAACCATGCTTGGTGGTGAGGTGTGTGGGTGCCAGGGCTAGACCTCTTGGCAGTGATTCATAGCTCCTCCCAACCACTGTGCTACTGAGGGCAGCGTGCCCCTCTAAGCCTCAGTTTTCACACCTGTGAAGTGGGGTAACCAGGCTGATATGAGGACTGAATGAGCAGCTTCTGTTCATGTCACAGGCCCTGTTCTGAGCACTTTGCCAGTATTGATACTGATCATCCTCTACCACCACTAGAGTTACTTGCTGTTCTTAGCCACATTTTACAGCAGAGGAAACTGAGGCACAGAGAGGTGATATAACTTGCCAAAAGTCAGGCAGTCTAGCAGGATTCAGGTTCTCAACTGCTAGATTTTCCTCTGTGTGGTTTAGCCTCTTAGGCCTCTGTCTCCTCATGTGTAAAATGGGTATGAGAGCAGTGCCTCCATCGTGGGGTCACTGGAGGATTACCAACATTCCTGTCTTCGAAGTGCACAGCACCTCGTGCCTGGCTTTGGTAAGTGAGTCATGTGGGTTTGTGAGTATATTATTGTACAGGGTGGGGTGCAGGGCTAGGGTGGTGAGCCTGCCATGAATGTTGGTGAATATTGATACCACCGTTGTGGTCCACATGTGAGAGCCTGTGTCCCTTGGGGCTCTGGATGTGACAGTTCTATTCCCCCTCCTTCCCCACCTTGACTGCAGGCCAATGAGAACAGCCTGCTGAGCGCACAGCTCAAGGGCTTCCCCCTGTTCCTGCACTCAAACCTGGGCCTGAAGGGCTGCAGCATCAACCCCAAGTCCCCACTGCTCTACGTGACGCGGCCTAGCGAGGTGGAGAAGGGCGTGCTGCCCGGCGAGGACTGGACCGTGTTCCAGTCGAACCACTCGACCTATGAGCCGGTGCTGCTGGCCAAGACGCGCTCGTCCGAGTCCATCCCGCACCTGGGCGCAGACGCCGGCCTGCACGCCGCACTGCACGCCACCGTGGTCCAGGACCTGGGCCTGCACGACGGCATCCAGCGCGTGCTGTTTGGCAACAACCTGAACTTCTGGCTGCACAAGCTCGTCTTTGTGGACGCCGTGGCCTTCCTCACTGGGAAGCGCCTCTCCCTGCCGTTGGACCGCTACATCCTCGTGGACATTGACGACATCTTCGTGGGCAAGGAGGGCACACGCATGAAGGTGGAGGACGTGAAGGTATGGCAGGGGGTGCCAGACCGAGCTAGGGGCAAGGCAGGCGGGGCCTGGCAAGCGTCCGCCTTCAGGTGCCCCATTGTGAGTGTGCCCTGTCTGCGTCTCCCCTGTGCCAGGATTTCCTTAAAAGACAGTCCCACTCTGCCTCCTACGCTGCCTTGGTTTTTATTAATTGTCTTAGTAGAAGCAAGTATCATTTAAAACTTTATTGAGGTATTGGCCAGGCATGGTGGCTCATGCCTGTAATGCCAGCACTTTGGGAGGCCAAGGCAGGCAGATCACTTAAGGTCAGGAGTTTGAGACCAGCTTGGCCAACATGGCAAAACCCCATCTCTACTAAAAATACAAAAAAAGCTGGTTGCGGTGGCTCATGCCTGTAATCCCAGCACTTTGGGAGGTCGAGGCGGGCAGATCACGAGGTCAGGAGTTCCAGACCAGCCTGACGAACATGATGAAACCCTATTTCTACTAAAAATACAAAAATTAGCTGGTCGTGGCGGTGCGCTCCAGTAGTCTCAAATACTTGGGAGGCTGAGGAAGGAGAATCACTTGAACCTGGGCGGTGGAGGTTGCAGTGAGCCACATTTGTGCCATTGCAGTTCCAGCCTGGGTGACAAGA
>NW_016107855.1:284198-302280 GCF_001604975.1 Cebus imitator
AAAAAAAAAAAAAAAAAAAAAAAAAAACAGGAGAGATTAATTTCCATTTGCCTTTCTCTTTGTGTAGCCTGCAAAAAGAAGAATAAAAAAATAGAAAAAAAAATGCAAAAAAGAATTAGCCAGGTACAGTGGTGCATGCTTGTCATCCAGCTACACAAGAGGCTGAGGCAGGAGAATCGCCTGAACCTGGGAGGTGGAGGTTGCAGTGGGCCAAGATTGTGCCACTATACTCCAGCCTGGGTGACAGAGTGAGACCCTGTCTCAAAAAAATTTTAAAAATAAAACTTTGTTGTATTGAAGTATTGAATATAGAGAAATTTTGCATTGGAGCACGGAGTTTAAGTTTGTATAATATCTGTGGAAGAAGACATCCAGACAAAGATGGGAGCTGTGCAGTGCTGTTTATCCGCCTTTAATTTAAAGATGATGTTTAACTCTTAAAAAATGTTTATGTTAATGTCAGAGCGCCTACAAAACTCTTAAAATAAGGATGAGAGCTTGAGTCATGCATGAGGCAGATTTTAACTGAGGTGTAAGTAGACAGTGGACTGCATGTGTTCAATTCAAAAAAGCTCGTTGGGTGGGTGTGGTGGCTTGTGCTTATAGTCCTAGCACTTTGAGAGGACAAGGCAGGAGAAGTGCTTGAGCCCAGGAGTTTCAGGCCAGCTTGAGCAACATAGGGAGACCTCATCTCTACAAAAAATAAAACATTAGCTGGGTGTGGTGGTGCAAACCTATAGTCCTAGCTACCTGGGAGGCTGAGGCAGGAGAATTTCTTGAGCTTGGGAGGTTGAGGCTGCAGTGAACCATGATCGTGCCATGGCATTCTGGCCTGGGCCACAGAGCAAGACCCTGTTTCGAAAAAAAAAAAAAAAAAAAGTGTTCACTAAACAAAACTATGTAAAAGCACTTTGTAGACCTTATGATTTTACACACATGTGAAGTGTCACAGTGACAAAAAGCCTACAAATTAAAACCATTAAACAATCTTTAAAATATAGTTTTTATCTACTCACTATTTGACTTAAACTTATTTGCAAAGGAGATGGCATCCTAGTGTAAATGGGAAATTAGGATCTGTTGCCATAAATAGAGGGCAACCATAACAATAAATCCAATGAAAACAAAACAGGGGGATTAAATTCTAGAGACATTCTTCTGTCTGCTGACAGCCTGTCCTCTCTTACAGAAGATTAGCAAGTGTTAGAAACATATTAGCACCAAACCCAGGCTTGTCTTTGATGTTAGCAGAAGGCTTTGAAAAGAGCCTTGTAAGAGGAATACTTTTCTGAGTAATTCCAAAATCACTGGTAAGGTTGGCCCTGGGGCCTGGAAGGAAGACCCTGGTGGTGTTCATCCCCCTGCCTTGGTGAGGAGTGAACTCTGAACCTTACACCTCCAGAGAAGAGCAGAATGGATGGCACTGGGGAGCAGGCACTGTCTGCGGAGCTAAGACCTAATTTGAATTGAGTCCTAATTTGACCCTAATGGACCAGGTGACTTGGGCAGTTCCCCTCCCATGCCTGAGCCTCAGCTATAAAATAATGAGATGGGGTGGATGGGAGGATTTCAGGCTATTTCCTGGCACCCCAGGAGTCTCCCATAGGTGCCTGCGTAGCTGGGGTGGGAGTGAGGAGTGTTTTGGTTCCAGGCTCAGCCCTGCAGGCTCCCGTCTCAGTTGTACCAGCAGCGCTGCTTTGGGCTGCCTTTACACATTGTGTTTCCTCCTGAAATTCATTCTCTTGAAGGCCCTCTCATTTAAAGAACTTTTCGCCTTCCAGTCTAAGTCTTCATGCAGTGCCATCAGCTGCCTCTGGCAAAGCAGAGTGTTCTGTGTTCTATTTGAGGTGTTCTTCTAGTGACCCACGCTCATTTTCTCCTCGCAAAAGCCTAGGTTCTTGCTGCCTGTCCAGTGAGTTCTGGTGAGACTGTGGTCCAGGGTCAGGCTGAGCTTGAAATCAGGCTCCTGCGCTTACTGTGTCCCTATAAACCCTAAATTGCTCTCTCTCGTTTATTTTCCGTGTGTGTGTGTGTGTGTGTGTGTGTGTGTGTGTGTGTGTGTGTTTTTTTTTTTTTTTTTTTTTTTTTTTTGAGATAGAGTCTCACTGCCACCCAGGCTGGAGTGCAGTGGTGGCATCACAGTTCACTCAAGCGATACTGAGCACAAGCGATCCCCCGACCTCAGCCTCCTGGGTAGCTGGGATCACAGGCATATGCCACCACACCCAACTAGTTTTGTGTAAAGGCCAGGTTTCACTGTGTTGCCCAGGCTGATCTGGAACTCCTGGAGTCAAGCTCTGCGCTCACCTTGGCCTCCCAAAGTGCTGTGTTTACAAGCGTGAGGCACCGTGCCTGGCCCTATTTTTTCTATTTTTAAAGTGAGAGGAGTGATAGCACTTTGAAGCCATTTCTGTAGAACAATACAAATGGAAAAATAGAATACAAATCAAAAATACAAGTAGAGGCACCCGCTTGCACGCACTCAGCTCGGTTCAGATTGCAAAGTGCTTCTCCAGCCACAATCCTACTTGCCTTAGACATTTTTGTGAGTCAGAAAGGGCAGAGTTGTTTTTTTCTTTAATCCCAAGCACAGCGTACAACAGAGCCCTTCTTTCAGAGACATGAATGTCACCTCATTAGCTTGTACAGTACTGGCTGTACAGCACAATTTAAATAAAACCAATAGCAGCTGCCTCTTCAGGGCTTGGTGAGTCCCTGTGCTCAGCTCTCACTGGGCGTTGCTTCATTGGGTCCTTACGGCAGCCCTGTGAGGTGGGTATTGTTCTGAGTCCCATTTTACAGAGGTGGGCTCTGAGGCTCGGGGAGTTGAGGTAACTTGCCCAAGGCCACACAGCTGGAGTGTGCATGTCCACCAGGCAGTGCACGGCCCTGGTAAGATGCTGGCGGTGATGCTATCGCCTGGGGAGGGCCAGGACTTTTAGTTTGCAAAGTGCTGGCTCTTACAGGTTTCTGAGCGGCTTAGTGGATCATGCATCCTAACCCCAGAGTACACCTGTATGTTTGTTTCATAAGTGCCTGTCTCTTCATTGACTTGCAAAGTACTGGGTACGTGGGGCATGGGAAGATTGCATTGCTGGGCCACAGAGTCCCATCCTCAGAAAGGTCACGGCCCTGTAATGTCAGCCTTGCATTTCAGCAGCAGGGAGAAATCCTCCACGTTTGATAGAGGAAGACACAGGCTCACAGTGGCGGTGACCACAGACGTATCGTTGGCCACCATTTTTCATCACTTACCAAATGTCAGGCAGTTTTACATGCAATATCTTTTTTATAATTGTTTGATTTTTTTAGAGCAGGGTCTTACAGTTGGACCCTTCTTGGATTCTAACTCCTGGGCTGAAGCGATCCTTCTACCCTAGCCTCCCAGTAGCTGGGATACATGTGGTTATCTTACTTGATTCTTCCAAGAGCCCTCTGAGGGAGATATTATCATCCCTGTTTTCCATTTGATGAAACCGAGGCCTAGAGGGGTGTGAAGCCTTTTCAAGGACACATAGCAGAGCTGGGCGAGAGTCTAGTTTTCCCTTGCCAGAGGCCTGGGGGAAGGCAGCATAGGGCTGGCTTCAAGGGTATCTGATCTGCGCAGCCACACAGCCCATGCTCAGAGGGGCCAATTATATGGTTTAATGCTGCTGTTGCCTTCTCCACATTCTTTATAATTTTTGAATAGGGGTTTCCACATTCTTTTCACTGCCCTCAGTGGTAGGAGCAGGGAGCTCCTGGCTTCCCCTCACTCCTTCCTTTCTCCTCTGCCTGTCCTAGGCCCTGTTTGACACACAGAACGAACTACGTGCACACATCCCGAACTTCACCTTCAACCTGGGCTACTCAGGGAAATTTTTCCACACAGGTAAGTGGGCCTGCCCCTGCCCTCACTGGCAACTGTTAGGACTCCTCAGCACCCAAACCCTCAAAGCACCCATCCACGAGGGCAGCAGGTGGGTTTACATTAGGGGCAGATATGACCCCCTGCGCCCCCACAACGAGCCAACAGCCTACAAGAGCAGTCCCAGCCCAGGCAGAGGCCATCTGGGGACAACAGCAGCGGCCACTTGTGCTTCCCTGGCCTTTCAGGCTGTGCTGTCCTGGGGTGGGACATTTTCTCTCTCTTGTCTTTCCCTCCTACCTTTTAAAATTATGTGTATTATTTCTGCTTATAAAAGAAGCTGGTTGAACTTTAAGAACATTACAGAAACATGTAGCGTAGAAAGCGAAGATGCCCTGCAATTGTACCCACCTCAGATGACCAGTGTCCTGGGTTTAGAGTCCTAAGGGTTGAGGGTGAGGGTTATAGGTTGCTTGGTGCACACTTTCCTTACACTTTGAAACTGTCTCAAGTTCTTCAGCTGCTGTCCTTCAGGGACTGGGCAGGAAGGAACAGCCCCTGAGCTGGTCATCTGCAGTGACCATTCCCCCTAGTTGCCTTCTGCCTGGGCCTCAGTGAGACAGCCTGTCCTGAATTCTAAGAAAATCATTTTAGTCAACAATTCAGCAGATGGAGGCGTATATGCAACATAGCCCCAAAGCCAAATAGAAGTGATCCTGGGTTGTCTGTCTGTACTTATTATATTCTTTTAAAAACTTTTTCTTTATTTTTGGCCAGGCACTGTGGCCCACGCCTGTAATCCCAGTACTTTGGGTAGCTGAGGCAGGCTTATCATTTGAGGTCAGGAGTTTGAGAGCAGCCTGATCAACATGGTGAAACCCCATCTCTACTAAAAATACAAAAATTAGCCGGGTGCAATGGCATGCACCTGTAGTACCAGTTACCGGGGAGGCTAAGGCAGGAGGATTGCTTGATCCCAGGAGTTCAAGGCTGCAGTGAGCTATGATTGTACCATTGTACTCCTGCCTGGGTGACAGAGTGAGACTCTGTCTCAAAAAACAGAACCTCTCTCTGTCACCCAGGCAGGAGTACAGTGGTGGTATCATAGCTCATTGCAGCCTTGAACTCCTGGGATCAAGCCTGCCTTATCCTCCTCAGTAGCTGGTACTACAGGTGCATGCCATTATGCCCAACTATTAATATTTAAAGATTGTTTTGTAGAGATGGGCCTTCGTGATGTTGCCTAGGCTGGTCTCAAACGCCTAGGCTCAAACGATCCTCACACCTTGGCCTTCCAAAGTGCTGGGGTTACAAGTATGAGCCAGTGGGCCTGGTTGTTTTTTATATTCATAATCCTTAGTGTATCAGAGGTGGTTATAGTAATATATCTGATACAGAGGGTCAAACATCCTGTATATATACAAAGAGTTTCCACAGATCATTAGATAAAAGACAAGTGACCTAATTTGGATCACTGGAATAGAATCAGAGCATGTATGTCAGAGGTAGAAGAAACCCTTGCGATCATTGACTCCAGACCCCGAATTGTGCAGATGGGTCCAAGGATCTAGAGAGAAGGTGCTCTTGTCCAACATCCCCCACTGAGTCAAGGGCACACTCTAGGCCAGAATTCAGGGGTCTGGGGCTCTGTCTGCTCCTGTACTGTGGCCCGGGTAACTTCCAGGCAGCTCCTGGGTGGGCTGTGGCCATGCGCTCCCATCCCCAGGCCCAGGCTTAGAGGGCCCAGTGGGCGGGGCTGAGCTGCCTGTGCCGCTGCAGGTACCGATGCTGAGGACGCTGGGGATGATCTGCTGCTGTCGTATGTGAAGGAGTTCTGGTGGTTCCCCCACATGTGGAGCCACATGCAGCCCCACCTTTTCCACAATCAGTCCGTGTTGGCCGAGCAGATGGCCTTGAACAAGAAGTTCGCTGTCGTGAGTAAGATTCCCTGCAGGGCAGAGCGGGACGGGCTGAGGGCTGGGCTGGAGGTCCAGACTGCTGGCCTCTTGCTGCTTTTGCAGCCTGCTCGCATGGATTTTTACGAACTTCTCTGGGCCAGGGCCCAGGGAGAGCTGCCTTTTTAGCCACTGTCTCCCTGAAGCCTCAAGAGAATAGTCCCTTTACAGACAAGAAACCAAGGGTCAGGGAGGTCACACCAGCTACCAAGAGGTCCAGCCAGGACATAAGCTCAGGCCGTTTGTCTCCTGAGCCCAAGATCTTACTAGAAGGGGAGTCTCTGGAAAGCTGGAAGAGGTGTTCAATGAGGAGGGAATGAGCCCTGGGTGCTAGGTAGAATGAAGAGAAGGCAGGAAAGGGCCTTGTCCTTGTCCCTCACTACAGGGTACTTGAGTCCTTTGTGCTAGAGGCATGTGCACCAGACCGAGAGTCAGGAGACCTGGGTTCTAATCCCAGCTCTGCCAGTTTCCTGCACTGAGATTCTGGGCACATTTCTTGCCCTCCCAGGCCTCGGCCTCTCCATCTGTACCATGAAGGCTCAGACCAGCGGCCCTGCCGATCTAGCCTCTGATTTCCCTCTCCCATTCTACAAAGGGGGAATAAGGCCCAAAGGGGAAGGACCCCTATGCTCACACTGCCCTGGTCATCCTCTCCCCAGGAGCATGGCATTCCCACAGACATGGGGTATGCAGTTGCACCCCACCACTCGGGCGTGTACCCCGTGCACATGCAGCTGTACGAGGCCTGGAAGCAGGTGTGGAACATCCGCGTGACCAGCACGGAGGAGTACCCCCACCTGAAGCCGGCCCGCTATCGCCGTGGCTTCATCCACAATGGCATCATGGTGAGTGGGCCCCTGGAAGCCCAGGAGCTAGCTGTCATGTGTGTGCACATGCTGTCCTGGGAAGCGTGGCTCTGATTTGCTAGCTTAGGGGTTGCAGATCAGCTTCTGCTGCCTCCCCTGGCACGCGAGGCTCTCTGTCTCAGGGAAGGTGGGCTGCCACTCTGCCTCCTTTCATGAGCTCTTTCTTCGCTTTTATGACAGAGGATCAAGGAATAGTGAGCATTCTCAAAAGGGGTTTCTGATGAGGATGTGGGACAGGGCTCCATTACAGTCTTTTTGCTGATTAAAAATTTTTTCTTGACTGGGCGTGGTGGCTCACGCCTGTAATCCTAGCACTTTGGAAGGTCCAGGCCGGCAGATTGCTTGATCTCAGGAGTTTCAGACCAGCCTCGGAAACATAGTGAAACCCTATCTCTACTAAAAAATACACCTGGTGATTAGCCAGCTATGGTGGTGTGTGCCTGCAGTCCCAGCTACTTGCAGGGCTGAGGCACGAGGATCACCTGAGCCTGGGAGATCAAGGCTGCCGTGAGTCTAGATTGCACCACTGCACTTCAGCCTGGGTGACCAGTGAGACACTGTCTCAAAAAAAAAAATTTTTTTTTTTTTCTGGGGCTTCTCCCATGTATCTATCCCTTTTCTAGGCACTGGGAACACAAAAGTGCATAAAATGGAGGAAAGTTCCTGCCCTTGTAGACCTGACATTCTAGTGACAGGAGACAGACAATATGCTCAGACGTGTGTAAAGTACACAGTGGTCAGGTGGTGGCGAGTTCCACAGACAGAGTGAAGCCGGGAATGGAAGGAAGGCGTGCTGGCAGGAGAAGCTGCTTTAAATAAGGTGGCTAGGTGGGCCTTCCTGCCGCATGAGGAAGAGCACTCAAGGCAGAGAAACAGCAAGTGCAAAGCCTGAAGCAGACTGTGCTGGCTGCGTTTGCGGACCAAATAGGAGGCCAGCATGGCTGGAGGGGAGTGAGGGACGGCGGTCGATGTGTCACGGATGGGTGAGGGACCAGATCAATAGGGCCATGTAAGGCCAGCCGCTGGATGGCCGTGGGCTTTTAGGCTGAGATGGGAAGGTTTTGAATGGAGCATGATCTGACTCATCTTTGAAAGGGATTTCTATCATTCTGGCTGTTGTGTGGAGCAGAGACTGCAGGGGACAAAAGTGGCAGCAGGGAGACCAGTTAGGAGGCACTGCAGTCTTCCAGACCAGAGGTGGCAGCAGCTTGGGCCATCCCGGCATTGGGACGTGGCCACACTCTGGGCTTAGAGTAGTTAGGCCAGTGGTTAGATGAGCTGGGTGCAGGGGTGGGAGGAAGAGAGGACCCAAAGATGACGGCAGGGTTTTTAGCCTGAGTGCTGGAAGGATGACTTGTCATTGGTTGAGCTGGGGCAGCCGTGGGTAGGCAAGGTTCGTGTGTTTGTCCATCAGTCCACCCATCTGTCCACCCGCTGACCTCAGCACCAGGCCCTTGTGCTGAACTCCAGGCACTCGTTCAGCTCCTCAACCCTGAGCTCCAGGGATGAGGTGGTGACAAGGCAGGCACGTTCCCTGCTCCCGTGGAGCCCACAGTTTTGTGAGGGGAGACAGACGACAAATGGCTAAGCCAGTGTGTGACAATGAGTGTCACCAGGTGAGGCTCGAACGTCATGAGGGGGCTTGCAGAGGGCTTGGAGAACTGCTTCAGAGAGGGCCAGGCAGGGAGCGTGGCTGCAGCAGTCCAAGTTTCCAGAAACATTTCCGCTCTGTTACTTTTAGCCCTGCTCATTTTGTGCAGAGAGTAGCAGTGAAGTTTGTAAAATGGCAAGGGCCGGTGGGTCACTGTGGGGCATGCTGTGCTGCAGGCTGCACCCAAGGGTGGGGGCTGTGTGGCCACATGGGAGATTGCCTTGAGGAGGAGCAGCTGGCCCTTCTTCTGAGGAAGAGTCCTCCCACCACCCTCATCCCAGGAGGCACCATATCTCCTCTCCCCTGCCCCCTCCTCAGGTTCTCCCGCGGCAGACCTGTGGCCTCTTCACACACACCATCTTCTACAATGAGTACCCTGGCGGCTCCAGCGAGCTGGACAAGATCATCAACGGGGGCGAGCTCTTCCTCACCGTGCTCCTCAATCCTGTGAGTGCTCCACAGCCCATGGCTGCTGGTGAGAAGGGGCTGCTGGGCAGCCCGTCTACAGCTGACACAGGATTCTTGGAGCCAGGAAAGGGCGGGGAGGCATGAGTGAGTGCCTGGCAGTTGGGAGACCCACTCTCCCGCGCTGGCCCTGTCCTGCCTCTGTTGTGTCACCTTGGCTAAAGAATCCGAGCGTGTTTTTTTTTTTCCTTTCCTAATCATGCACTTTAATACAGAAGTGTTGGCACTTTTAGGGATGTTACCTTCGGCCTTTGCTCCTGTGCGTATAGACACATACACACACGTATATAAACTGCATTTCAGTTTTCTAGGTCTCGATTTTCTTATTTGTAGAATGCAAACAATTATCCCTACTCTGATCATATTTAATAAACATCCAATGGTGGTTGTTATTCAGCTCTGTGGGCTGAGTACTCTATCTTCCATACACTACACCCCTCACATTTACAAAACAAAACGCAAGTATTTGGGGCCAGTCAGACCTGAGTTTTTGTCTGTTGCCTCATCCAAGTACATGCAGCAAGTCTGTTGACAGCCCAGCATGCCTTCCAGTCATCATCGGGGGCCTTGCAAGCTGAGGCAGGGTCAGAAGGGTCAAAGTTAGGGCTGAGGGTGGCTCAGACGCTGATGGGCCCTGCCTCTCTCCTCCCCTCCCCTGGAGCAGATCAGCATCTTCATGACGCACCTATCCAACTATGGGAATGACCGCCTGGGCCTGTACACCTTCAAGCACCTGGTGCGCTTCCTGCACTCCTGGACCAACCTCCGGCTGCAGACACTGCCCCCTGTGCAGCTGGCCCAGAAGTACTTCCAGATCTTCTCCGAGGAGAAGGATCCACTCTGGCAGGTGGGGGGCTGGGTACCTTGCTGCAGGGATGGAATGGTACATCTCACAGGTGCACGCTCCAGACATGGACTCGAGGCTGAGCCCTCATGCCCTCACAGTCTCACTCGCATGTAAACTCAGGTGCCCCTCTGCTCACCAGGGTGGGTGCATTCACTCCTGTGCACACACACATGCACGTTCATACATGTGCATACCTCCCCATGCAGACCTACATGCATGCACAGTCATACATAGCCTTGGAAAGGAAAAACAGTGTTAAAAAACTGAGTGGGCTGGACACAGTGGCTCACGCCTGGAATCCTGACACTTTGGGAGGCCAAGGTGGGCAGATTGCGTGAACCCAGGAGTTCAAGATCAGCCTGGGCAATATGACAAAATCCCATCTTACAAAAAGTACAAAAAGTAGCCAGGCATGATGGCATCCATCTGTAGGTCCCAGGGACTTGGGAAGCTGACATGGGAGGATCAGCTGAGCCTGGAGGTTGGGGCTGCGGTGAGCTGTGATCATACCACTGTACTCCAGCCTGGGCAACAGGGTGAGACCCTGCCTCAAAAACAAAAAGCAACAAAAAACTCCAAGTGAACACTGGGCAGACAAAGTATAGAAAGTAACTGCCCTGTCTTAGACAGACTCTTAGATAATCTCTTGTGTCTCTTCCAACTCCAGCAGGCTCTGAGCAGGAAAAGGGACTGATGGGAGGGATTGGGGGCCGGTTTTTGGGAAAGTCTGCTCCTTGGGGCTGTTAAAAAGTAGAAGTAGAAGCTGGAATTGGTGGCAGTCTCATAGTTCAGACTAGGAGTCCACAAACCATGACTCATGGGCCAAATCCAGCCTGAGACCTGTTTTTGTAAAGAAAGTTTTATTGGCACACAGCCAAGCTCGCTCTTGTATGTACTGTCTGTAGCTCTGTTCATGCTGTGACAGCAGAGTCAAGTAGTTGCAATGGAAGCTTTCATTCCCAAAGCCTAAAATATTTACCAAATATTTACCAAAAGATTTACTAAACTTTACAGGAAACATTTCTTGACCCCCTGGTTCAGACGCAGGTTGTCCAGTTAAATTCAACAAGTCCTTAGGAGTTCCTGTTATGTGCTAAGCATGGGGCTGGGCCTTTTGCCAGGCTCTTTGGGGGACATGAAACTAAGCACAAGTGGAGACTGCCTGTCAGGGGCTCAGTGTCTGGGAGTGGGAATGTGACATGAGCTGTAAGGGCCACAGATCCATGTGCAGTGGGAATCTGCTGACTGGGCTCTGGGGTGCCCCACACATCCCTTCCACTGTTGTTTTAGGACCCCTGCGAGGACAAACGTCACAAAGACATCTGGTCCAAGGAGAAGACATGTGACCGCTTCCCAAAACTCCTCATCATCGGCCCCCAGAAAACAGGCAGGTCTCTCTGCTCGTGACCCAGCTTCCCCAACTACCTGCTGTCTCAGCCACAGAATTCTGAGGACTGCCTCACTCTGGCCCCACTCCCTGATAATTTGCTCCCTCTTTCCCAGGAAGTAGGAGCGAAGTTGGGGTGAACACAAATTGCCTGTCAGTATAGAAGGGAAAGGTGGGGTCTGGAATTCTATTTATCCTGAACCACACATAGCCTCAGGGAGCTCTCCCTACATCCTCCTGGGAGTCTCCAAGTCTAGGCAGAGAAGCCCAGATCAGTTGCTTTGCAAGTTTGAGTAGTGCCAAGCAAAACTGGTACAAAGAGGACTGTGATCAATTAGCCATGTCTGCCAGAGGTGCAGGAGGAGAATCAGTGACATGATTGCTAAGCATCTGTCACCCATACAACCCTGCAAGGCACAGATGGGCACTCCCATTTTATAGACAGAAACTCAAGGTTCATACAAGTCAAGTGACTTCCCTTAACACATTCAGTTAGGTAATGGCAGTTCCAGGTCCTGAACTCTGGTCTCTGTGGCCCCGAAAAATATACTCTTAATTGCCAAACTCTACAGCCTCCTTCTCTTCTGAGCTGTCTAATAGCATGTAAACCGTAGATTCATACCACAGAAAGTGAAGGAACTCCCTGAGGAGGAAGTAGGGCAGGGTGCAGTGAGGAGATGGTGTTGGGAGGAGGAGACGTGGGAACTAGATTTCTTAGTTCTTTAAGAATTTCACATTAACAGAACTAGAGGGCCACAGACTCCCTATTCCCTGAGCTCCTAGCAAGTGCCCAGAGGACAGAGGCCCAGAGCTGGAAAGGACCAGCTCTTCCAGGATGCTGAGGCTGCCAGAGTACGGTGGTGAGAAGGATTCTGAGGCCAAGTCCTTGTTTAGTGAAGAATGCTGTGATGGATTAGTGATGTCTGCAGTAGATACGGGAGCTGCAGTGTCCACATGCATGCCACATATTTGCCACCCTGGATTTAGTAATTCCTTCATTGGACAGATAAAGAAGCTAAGACCCAGAGAAAGGCAGAGACCTCCAGTATCCCCACCGTGGGTAATGGGGAGCTAGGCTCAGAACCCAGACTCTATCTCTTGGCTGGGTGCTGGGCCCTGGGTCTCAGCTGTCTCTCGTCCCGACAGGCACCACTGCCCTCTACCTGTTCCTGGGCATGCACCCGGACCTAAGCAGCAACTATCCCAGCTCTGAGACCTTTGAGGAGATCCAGTTTTTTAATGGCCACAACTATCACAAAGGCATCGACTGGTGAGTTGGCCTTTCTGTCCACAGCAGGACGGGAAGGCCATCCTGGGGCCTCCCACAAGTCTGCTGTGGCCACAGCAGGAAGCAGCTGGAGCTTGCTCACACGCAGCTGAAGTTCCTGTAAACAGGGACAAAGTGCGGTGACCCTTGAGTCATGGTGCGACAGTGTTGTCATAGACAGGACACTCGATGAGGAAGCCCTTTGCCCCTTTGCTCTGCTGCCTGCAGTCAGAGATGCTGAAGCTGAGGTCCACCCCGCCCTTGCTTGCAGGGAGACATCCTGAGTCCTGGGGAGGAGAAGGATTTGCCCAGGTTCCCAAGGTCTGAAATGCAAATGTTCTGGCCCTCCTCACTGCGTGTGGCTGACTGAAGCAGAAGGTGTTCTTGTGGGCCCTTTGGGGACAGGTTGCCAGTCTTTGGGCATCACTTGGGGAAGTCATTAGGACTGCTGCTTCCCACCAGAGCCTGCATAAGTTACCTCTATAGAAGTTCCCAGCAGAGGGTCCCTTTAAGGGTGTGGGGGCCAGAACAGAGACAGTTTTACTCTCCAGCTTTTCAGTTTGCATCTTTCTCTATTTGCCTTTTTTTTTTCTTTTCCTTTTAAAATTTTCATGTCAGGCAGATAATGTGCTGACATCATAACAAAGTGTGAAGTGGGCGCACCTCACACACGGGTGTGAACACCCAGTCATCCCGTGCATGGATGGCAAGTTTGCCTTTTTAAACCTTGTTCACGTGTTACCGTTATTTATTATTTTTATGTCAGCCTGTTCCCTGGGTGGAGAGGTTATGGGCCTTCTGTCTGTTTTTGGTATTTTTCTGTGCGTATTTATCTTTTTTATCTGTGTGTCATCACTCTGTCTGCCTCTGTATCTGTCTTTCCATCCATCCAGCTACCTACATATTTTTTTTTTTTTTTTTTGAGATGGAGTCTCACTCTCACCAGGCTGGAGTACAGTGGTGTGATCTCAGCTCACTGCAAGCTCCCAGGTTCAAGTGATTTTCCTGCCTTAGCCTCCTAAGTAGCGGGGACTACAGGCACAAGCCACCGCGCCCAGCTAATTTTTGTATTTTTAGTAGAGACGGAGTGTCACCATGTTGGCCAGGATGGTCTTGATCTCGACCTCGTGATCCTCCAGCTTCGGCCTCCCAAAGTGCTGGGACTACGGGCGTGAGCCACTGGGCCCAGCCCCATCTACCTACATTTCTAACATGTCCACAGTGTCTTATCTAAAATCTACTGTGGCTAGATGGATTATTGGAAGTCAACATTTTCAGATTTTAGAAAGGTAATAAGGTGTGAAACCACATATTTAGTAACATCTTCAGTGATGCCTGGGGCAGCAACCTGTTAGCAAATTCATTAATACGTCTCTAGCAAAGTATGTGAATATTTACACAAAGAAAGAGGAATAAGGCAGGTTTTGTTGCCAAATGGCTTTGCTGCAAACTTAGGAAGCAAAGCCTGTGTTTTCAGAGCTTTCTCGTTTGAGATATATTGTAAACAAAGGATTGTGGACAAGCAAAGAAAATTCAGCAAGATGAGAGAAAGTGTGATTCCTTGGCCCGATCCCCAAGAGTTTGATTTTGTAGGTTGGTGTAAAGTGAGCTACAGGAATCTGACAGGCCCCCAGAACGGTCCCATCCCTGGGACAACCCTAGAGAAGCCCCACCTTGCTGGATAGGATAGGGACCCTGTACCTTTCATGAGGGTGGGCTTTGCTTCCCACAAGACTCAGAAGTCAGACCCTGGAGCATTCATTTGGCTTCCAGAGGTTCTTCATCCGAGGTGGCCATCGCTCTGGTAGGATATGGGCATTAGTCTGGAAAGCCCTGCTCACCCACAGCAGGCTGGGAGGAGATGTGGTTTGGCAGGAGGTCCTGGTCCACAGTGACAGCCCAGAAGGTGTTCCCTAGGTCAGGAAAGAAAGCCCGCCCTCTGGAGGCCTCCTCTCTCTGTGCCAGCCTCCCTGGGGCAGCTCTGGAGCCGCCCTGAGCCCCAGCTCGCCCCCTAGAGGCAGAGAGAGTGACAGCTCTGGCAGTTTAGCCTGGAGCGGCCGAGGGGGCGGGATCCCAGAGTTTAGGATTGAGGGGCATTACCCGCTCCCCATGACCTGCAACCGACGGCGAACCCACAAGTCTTCTGATCCTCCTGACCCCAGAGTCTCCTCGAAAAGGAGGGAATTTGAAACCAGGAGGCTGCCGAGAGACCATTTCCCTCCAGAATCCCCACTGGAGGCGTCTTTGTTTGGCTGGGAGCAAAGTCTCCCGCCTGCTCTCCGAGGAAGTTCTATCCCAGCGCCTCACCCACCAGCCATGTTCCCTGGCTCCCTCCTCAAGAATTTTATCTGTGAGGTCCCTCTCTGGGCTTCCTGCAGGTACATGGAGTTCTTCCCCATCCCCTCCAACACCACCTCCGACTTCTACTTTGAGAAAAGCGCCAACTACTTTGATTCAGAAGTGGCGCCCCGGCGGGCAGCAGCCCTCTTGCCCAAAGCCAAGGTCCTGACCATCCTCATCAACCCCGCAGACCGGGCCTATTCCTGGTACCAGGTAAGTGGGGCTGGGGTGGGGTCCCTGTGTGGGGGGGCACAGGGCTCCGTCGGATACTCAGTTTCTCACTCCCTCAACACATATTAGTAAGTACCTACTGTGTGCCAGCCCTCAGCCAGGCACCTGGAGCATGGTGGTAGCTGAGAATAGAGTCCCTGGTAGAGGAGTCAGGCAGAAATGGAAAGCCAGCTGCCAGTCCTCCTAGTGTCATGCAGAGTCCTGCCTCTGATTCTGACATTGACAAGAGGTGGAGACTGGTTATACCTTGAGGAAGCTTAGATTTGGTGAATAGCAACTCAGGATCATACTGACTGTAGCTTCCTCGCTGGACACTGGGGTGAGAGTGGGAGCTTATGGAAGGACAAGACTCAGGACTGCCATTCACAGTGGAGAAGGCGGGCTCCTGACCAGGTGACGCAGTTACCTGGACTGTGATATGTGGAGAGGGTGTGGATCCGAGCCCCTATCTGGGGCATGTGTGAACCAGAACTCTCTTCAATGCCTATGGCCTGACTTAATTTCCTGCACGCCAGCCCACTGAGCCTGCAGGAATGCTTTCAGGCCTTCCATGGCAGGGCAGGGGGAGTCCCTCCCCTGGCTGCCAGCATTCCTGGGATTGTGCCACACTGCCAAGCACTTTGATTCAGAAGTGGCACCCCAGCGGAAAGCCACCCTGCTGTCCAGGCTGAGGTCCCGAGTATCCTCATTAACCCAGCAGACCAGGTCTGTGGTTGGTGTTGGGGAGGGAGTGGGGCCCTGGGCTAAGGGAGGTGTTGCCAGGGAGGTGTCCCCTGTCCTGCCTGGGACAGCCTCTTCAGGCCTGGCCACTGGCCTGTGCTATTTCCCACCTCACTTTGAGCCTCTTTCTCAGGTGTGACAGTGGCTGCCTCCCGCCTGGGCCCTCTCGGTCTCCTCCGCAGGGCTGGCACCTGCCTCCTCTTTGCTCACATGGAAGTCTCTCCTCCTGCCCCTCCCTGAGCCTGTGGGGAAGCCCTCTCACTCTTGTTCTCTAGGGCTTCTCTTTATGCCCTGATGTCTGCTTTCTCATGGGCTTTTTCTTTAGGAGAAGAAAACCAAGAAACACTCATTGGGTATTTCTCTTTTCTGCTGTGCCGTGTGCCCCTGCCTCCTGGCGCTGTGCAGGGAACTGGCAATCTGCTTTCCTGGGGGAACGTAGGGTAGAGAGGGAGCTGCCACAGGTTGGGTCAGTCCCTGTTCTGCACTGACACTGCTCTACATCTGCCACCTCCCTGGAGAGTCATGGCGGGTTTCTAGAAGGCAGCGGAGGGGTTTGATGTTTGTGTCCCCTTCTCAAAGATGAGAAAACCAAGTTTCAGTAAGTTTCACATGGTGGCATTTGAATCCAAGTCTGGTAAATCTAAGACCCTATTCCTTTTTCTGTCCATGGTCAAGAGGGGTAAGGGAGAGAAGGAGAAGGAAGGCTCATTCCCCCCAGGAGGAGCAGGAAGGTGCTGGAGGAGAGGAAGCTTGGTGGCCTGTCTCAGAAGGAGGTCTGGATGAGGAGGAGGCTGCTGTGCACCATTATCGTCCTGGCCCTGGGCTGTGTGTGATCTCAGGGGAGGGGTTGGCAACTGGGGGGTAGTGCCTGTTGTGCAGGTGCCCGAGTTCTGGACTTCTGTTCTTAGTGAACTGTGCAGAGGCCAACCTCCCATGGTATTACTTTAGGTGGTTCAGACCTGCCAGTCTCCCTTTTATAGCTCTTTCCCAATCCTTCTGATTTCCATAAAGGAGAAACGCTCACTTTAGTGCAAGTGGCCCTTACGGCCTTTCTAACACTGCCAACCTCTGCTTTCAACACAGAGGGCATGTTCAGGGCCTGTTGCAGCCATATGTGTGTGGCTGGAGTTTCAGAACTTTGCTTTGTTTTCATTGCATTTATGAGTGGTTGCCTTCTATATATGACAACAGTGCAGTGGTGCGATCTCAGCTCATTGCAACCTCTGCCTCCTTGGTTCAAGCGATTCTCATGCCTCAGCCTCCTGAGTAGCTGGGAGCACAGGTGCACACTGCCATGCTGGCTAATTTTTGTATTTTTAGTACGGACAGGGTTTCGCCATGTTGGCCAGGCTGGTCTTGAACTCCTGACCTCAAGTGAGCCACCCCCCTCAGCCTCCCAAAGTTCTGAGATTACAGGCTTGAGTCACTGCGCCCGGCCTCAGGAAATCCTGCTTTAGTCCAGCTCCCGTATTTCGAAGATGGAGAAGTTGGGGCTCTGGGAGCAGTGG
Source organism: Cebus imitator (assembly GCF_001604975.1). Lineage (NCBI taxonomy): Eukaryota > Metazoa > Chordata > Mammalia > Primates > Cebidae > Cebus > Cebus imitator. Next base: position 301,283 of record NW_016107855.1, read on the forward strand.
CTTCCCCTGACACTGGACATGGTGAGAGGCAGAGCCAGGACTCAGACCCACAGCTCCTGGGTCCAGCTGAGGATCTTCTGGCCGCCTCGCAGGCTGCTGTCGCTCTAAGGCTACTTCCTTTGTGCCTTCCGTGTGGCATACTGACCTTCTTTCTTTGTCTGCAGCACCAGCGAGCCCACGATGACCCGGTGGCCCTAAAGTATACCTTCCATGAGGTGATTACAGCTGGCTCCGATGCGTCTTCGAAGCTGCGTGCCCTTCAGAACCGCTGCCTGGTCCCCGGCTGGTACGCCACCCACATCGAGCGCTGGCTCAGTGCCTATCACGCCAACCAGGTAGCTCCTGTCCCTGACCCTGTGAGGGCAGTCACAGTACTGGCTTGCTGTGGTTAGCGGAGAGCCTCAAACTCTTTCTCACTAGCCACAGGCCAGATATGCCCTCCTTCGAGTGCTAGACCCTTGGGTCTATAAAGATTTTATTATTATTATTTTGAGACGGGATCTCTGTTGCCCAGGCCGGAGTGCAGTGGCGTGATCGCAGCTTATTGTAGCCACAACATCCCGAGTTCACACGATCCTCCCACCTCAGCCTCCCAAGTAGCTGGGACTACAGGTGTGAACCACTGTGCCCAGCTAATTTTTTTTTTTTTTTTTTTTTTTTTTTTTACTATGTTGCCCAGGCTGGTCTCAAATTCCTGGGCTCAAGCAATCCTCCCTTGGTCTTCTCAAGTGCTGGGATTACAGGCATGAGCCACTGCACCTGGCCTAAAAAGACTGTAGACCTGTTTATCCCAAGGTTGATACATGAGAACTCCCCAATCCTGTGTCCCATCACCACGGACCTGTAGCCCTAAGGGGACCCAGAAAGCCCTGAGGCAGTCAGGTGATGGAGGGAGAGCCTGACTGGAGGGGTGGTGTACCCCTCCAATCATACCAGGCCTTGTATTTATTTATTTATTTATTGTGAGACGGAGTCTGGCTCTGTCTCCTGGTCTGGAG
>NW_016107855.1:302490-341625 GCF_001604975.1 Cebus imitator
TTTTTTTTGAGACGGAGTCTTGCTCTGTCACCAGGCTGGAGTGCAGTGGCTCAATCTCGGCTCACTGCAACCTCCGCCTCCTGGGTTCAAGTGATTCTTCCGCCTCAGCCTCTTGAGTAGCTGGGACCACAGGCGGGTGCCACCATGCCCGGATAATTTTTTTGTATTTTTAGTAGAGACGGGGTTTCACCGTGTTGGCCAGGCTGGTCTTGAACTCCTGACCTCAAGTGATCTGCCTGCCTCAGCCTCCCAAAGTGCTGGGATTACAGGTGTGAGCCACCATGCCTGGCCATACCAGGCTTTTTAGGCAAACTTGTGGAGTGTTTGAGCAGTAGAGTGACATGTGGGCTGGAAGCCAGTGAGAGGCCAGAGAGAGATGTTTGTAGGGACTTGAGGGGCAGGCAGGGTTTTGGTGATAGCTCTCACTCCTGCTCTCCAAGAAATGGCATTGGGCAGTGGAAGCCGGTGGAGAGCAGGAGTGAGACCTCAGAGGACTGATCTTGGGGACACCTGCCATTCAATAGGGGAGGGGGAGCTAGATTCTATAGGGTGCAGGCTTCCATATATATAAGCAGGCCCATTCCTGCTGCTGTGACTATTGTCCCTGTTTGCCACCGAAGACAAAGCAGGTCCCGATCCCCTTTCCTCCTTTCCAGATTCTGGTCTTGGATGGCAAACTGCTGCGAACAGAACCTGCCAAAGTGATGGACACGGTGCAGAAGTTCCTTGGGGTGACCAACACCATTGACTACCACAGAACCTTGGCGTGAGTGTTGCCTTTGCCTCTCAGCAGGTTATTTCCCTGATAAGGCACCTGGGCCAAAAAAGCCAAAGGCTTGAATAATTATGAGAGAGACAGAGGTTAATTAGAGTCAGCAAGTATGAGAAGTTCTTAATATGATTTAAGTCATATTAATAAAGGTATCACCTTAAGAAAAAGGGAGGTGATAAATCTGTTCTGCTCTGATCAGACCATCCTGGAGTGTTCTCTTTCATCTGGGCTGAACATTTTCAGAGTGTTTTATGTAAGTAAGTTAGATCAGTGATTAGCCACCCCAATTCTCACAAGTTTTCTTAGCATTAGGTTTTTTCTTTTCTTTTCTTTTTCTTAAGACAGGGTCATTCTGTTGCCCAGGCTGGAGCGCAGTGGCATGATTTCGGCTCACTGCAACCTCAACCTCCCAGGCTCAAGTGATCCTCCCACCTCAGCCTCCTGAGTAGCTTGGGACCACAGGCAGTTAAATTAGCAACTCCTGGCTAATTTTTGTATGCTTTGTAGAGATGGGGTTTCACCATGTTGCACAGGCTAGTCTCAAACGGCGTGGTGACTCACGCCTATAATCCCAGCACTTTGGGAGGCCAAGGCGGGCGATCGCCTGAGGTCAGGAGTTTGAGACCAGCCTGGCCAATCTGGCAAAACCCTGTCTTTACTAAAAATACAAAAATTATCCGGACATGGTGGCAGGTGCCTGTAATCCCAGCTGCTCAGGAGGCTGAGGCAGAGAATGGCTTGAACCCCAGAGGTGGAGGTTGCAGTGAGCCGAGATCGCACCATTGCACTTCAGCCTGGGCAATAAGAATGAAATCCTGCCTCAAAACAAAAACAAAAACAAAAAATCTTACTCAGCACCTCGTGCAAGTGCGTCAAGAATGCCCTCCCACCATGAGTAAGTGCCTCCGGAATTGCAGGGACTCAGGGCCGGGAGAGGCTGCTTTCCAGTGCTATGTCACAGATAAGTGACATACTCAGATGAGGGGACCCCAAGAGAAGGAGGAATCAAGTCACCCTCCCTGGCTCCATTCTTGGAAAAATCTTACCACAAGTACATTCCCTCTTCACTGTGGTGGGAGTTGAAGGTGGGGAAAGGAAGTCAGTCCTTCACCTTGAGGGAGAAAGGGCCACCTACTAAGGCCGTGGGCCATGGTGCCGGATGTGCCATAAATGGTAGCTGCTGCTGTCCTTGTCATCACCACCACCACCACCATCATCATCGTCATCATCTATACCTATCCTGTGACCCATTCAGAAATCTGTGTTCTCCTCCTTGATTCATGGGAATTCGGTGTTCTTGATGCCCTCATGCTCAAGAATCTCCTAACAGTTCCTGACCCATGGCTGAATTCTGATGTCAGTATCCTTCCCTTCCCCATGACAGCTTCCGATCTCATATCCCAAAAATGCCTTTGAAAGCAGAAGGCTGGGCTCAGTGGCTTACACCTGTAATAATCCCAGCACTTTGGGAGGCTAAGGCAAGTGGATCACCTGAGGTCAGGAGTTCTAGACCGTCCTGGCCAACATTGAGAAACCCTGTCTCTACTAAAAATACGAAGTTAGCCAGGCTTGATGGCGCGTGCCTGTAATCCCAGCTACTTGAGAGGCTGAGGCAGGAGAATCGCTTAAACCCGGGAGGCGGAGGTTGCGATGAGCCAAGATTGGGCCTCTCCACTCCTGCCTGGGCAACAAGAGTGAAACTCCATCTCAAAAAAAAAAAAAAAAAAAAAGGCAGGATAATGTTGGCAATCTTGCTGTGTCATTTCTGAAGTTTACTCCAAAAAATAAAACACTCCAGCGATAGGCATGCTTAAGTGGAGCTGTGGTTGCCGCATGTTTTGATAAAGATGAAATTTATTAAAAAGCGGAAGAACCTCCGCTAAACACCTCCTTCCCCGTTGACACTGGGAGGGATACAGAAGGCTTCTTGGGGCTGGTTGGTTTGTTTTAAAAGTTACTCAGCATTGAGAATGCTCAGAAAGGGTTTCCCAGAACATTGAAGGATGGGAAACTGTTCATGCTGTAGTTTGCTGAAGGGGCTGCGGCTGCTCAGGCTGGAGAAGAGGTGACTCAGAGTGTGTGAGCTGCCCTTTGCCGGGAAGCAGGGCAGGCACATTTAGTGCAGCCCAGGGCACATGTGATCCCGCAGGTGGCACATAGCCCCCGACAGTCCACGTAGGTTCAAGAGCAGTAGATTCTCTGGGCTCTGCCATTCCTGGGGTCCATGAACATGGCTTTAAGGTGGGAAGTGGGTGGGCTGAGCCAGCTCCCATCCAGGGACTTTCCCACCTCTGCAGGTTTGATCCAAAGAAAGGATTTTGGTGCCAACTGCTTGAAGGAGGAAAAACCAAGTGTCTGGGCAAAAGCAAGGGCCGGAAATATCCCGAGATGGACTTGGATGTAAGTGGTGGACACACTACCTGTGGCAGCTGCATAAGTGTAAGGGCCCATGTATGGGGTTGGGGGGGCCTCTCTTCCCTTTATCATGCGCTCAGCATGTTCATGGCCTTAGCATCTCTTGGGCAGTATTTCTAAGAGGAGGAAACGTGGGCTGGGGCATAGTGGGTCAGAACTGATTTTGTCAAACAAGTATTGATTACCTTCTATTAAGGGCTGAGTACTGTGGGGTTTTGAGAATGAGCCAGACATGTTCTCTAGCTTCAAGGAACTCCTGGTCTTGGCGGGAGATGAGTCACAGCACCATTAAGTAGAATATAGGCAGAGGCAGAGAGGGCACACAGGCGCTATGGGAGCTCACAACAGGGGATGGCACTTGAAGCTGAGAGGGGTAAAAAAGGCTCCTTAAAGGAGGGATGGGGGTCTCTGGAGTTGCGCCTAGAAGGACGAGATCTATTTTATAGTATTTGGACTTATGGAATGGGAGGGTAGGTAAGAACAGCATGTGTAAAAACATAGGGGAACAAAAGAAGTTTTAAAAAATATGTAGGCAAAAGGTCACAGACTGTGTGTCTTGTTATTTCCTCCTTTTCCTACTTTCCTCTTTTTTTTAAAATTTTTTAATTTTTGAGACAGGGTCTTGTTCTGTTGTCTAGGCTGGAAAGCAGTGGCGTGATCATGGCTCATGTACGCCCCCAGGCTCAATTGATCTTCCCGCCTCAGCCTCCCATAGTGCTGGTATTATAGGCGTGAGCCACTGTGCCTGGCCCTGCCCCGCCTCGGGTTTTGATTTTTTTTTTTTTTTTTTTTTTTTTTTTTTTTTTTTTTTTTTTTTTTTTTTTTTTTTTTTTTTTTTTGGAGACGGAGTTTCGCTCTTGTTACCCAGGCTGGAGTGCAATGGCGCGATCTCGGCTCACCGCAACCTCCGCCTCCTGGGTTCAGGCAATTCTCCTGCCTCAGCCTCCTGAGTAGCTGGGATTACAGGCACGCGCCACCATGCCCAGCTAATTTTTTGTATTTTTAGTAGAGACGGGGTTTCACCATGTTGACCAGGATGGTCTCAATCTCTTGACCTCGTGATCCACCCGCCTCGGCCTCCCAAAGTGCTGGGATTACAGGCTTGAGCCACCGCGCCCGGCCGGGTTTTGATTATTAATTCTCTCTCTTCTCTCCCTATCAGAAGAATTTTGACCTTGTGAGCTATGATGCTTCTGCCAAACAGGAATTCTCTATTGGAGGCTACCATTTAGAAGGAGATTGTGGATAAATAAGAGGTGTATGGGGGTTGGTGCCAACAGCATGGTGGGTTTTTTTGGTTTTTTTTTTTTTTTTTTAGATGGAGTTTTGCTCTTGTCACCCAGGCTGGAGTGCAGTGGCGTGATCTTGGCTCACTGCAACCTCTGCCTCCCAGGCTCAAAAGATTCTCCTGCACCAACCTCCTGAGTAGCTGGGATTATAGGTGCTTACCACCACACCCAGCTAATTTTTGTATTTTAATAGAGATGGGGTTTCACCATGTTGGCCAGGCTGGTCTTGAACTCCTGACCTCAGGTGATCCGCACACCTTGGCCTCCCAAAGTGCTGGGATTACAGGCATGAGCCACCATGCCTGGCTGAGCATGGTGGTTTTAAAGAGGAGGTCACTCTTAAGTCAGCACATCACCAAGGTCTGAGTTTTCCTTCCCGTTACAGTCCCGAGCCTTCCTGAAGGACTATTACCGGGACCACAACATCGAGCTCTCCAAGCTGCTGTACAAGATGGGCCAGACGCTTCCCACTTGGCTACGCGAGGACCTCCAGAACACCAGGTAGCCACGGCCACTGCAGCCAGACTGAACGTTTGTGACAGCAGGGATATCCCGCCACACGCTGAGCCAGACTGACCTGCAGAGTGGGGAGCTGGGCCGGGGCAGCCGCGTGCTTATGAGCAATACTCTGTGGAGGCCTGGTGGGGCCAGGGGAGCCCAGGCGGGTCCGCAAGCGCCTCGGAGCACCCACTGCTGGGTCTATGGCCTATGGGACCTCCCTCGCCAGCAGAGGTCCATTCCGTTCCCAGCTGCTCCTGGGGAGGCCGCTTCCTGGTAGGAGGGAGTCTGCGAGACTCTTCTGTCCCTCACTGTGTTCCACCCACGTCCCCTCTCTTCACCTACCACTCCCTGCTTCCTCAGGGTGCCCCTCAGTATTCGCTGCCATATGCCCCTGTCCTCCAGACTACAGGAGAGGAGAGCCGTTTGCCAAACCAGGGAGAGAGACTGGACATTTCTCTGACTGTTTTGAGCCAGGCTCTTTCAAAGAGCCAGCTGGGTCCCCAGAGTCGGTCCCTAGGCTGGATGGGAGGGTGGCCACCTCGAGAGGCCGCGCAGCCTCTACTTCTGGTTCCTACGTTCGGGTCTCACCCTCCCGTTCTGGGGAAGGAATCTCTGGTTCCCACAGTTTCCACCCCATCCTCAAGGCTTCCTGCGGGGGCTCTGGGGCACTGCCTTGCCATGGGGCCAGAGACCTGGACCCTACCTGCGCCCCCTTTCTTCCCCCTGGGATATGACATGTGTGGTGTTTCCTGTGGTAAAAAACTGAGGCGGGCCAGGAGTCTGCCAGTATACATGTTCCTGAGTGCAGACTCGGTCCCCACACCCACCCAGCCTCACGCCCAGGCAGACGTGGGCGAGGTGGTGAGACTGCCGGCCCCCTGTGGCTGAGGGCTCCCAGAGACCCCCTTAACCTCCCAAATACTAAGAAGCTAAAGTATTTTAATATTTTTTTTTCTTGGTGCCAGAGTTTATACCCTGGGTGCTGGGGTCACACTGTGTTATATATATATATATAATGTGTATATATATATATTCTATTTTTTTTGGTTGGGTTTGTTTTTAATTCAGTCATACAAAATGGTAGTAAGCCCCAGTCTCAAGGGGCGTCCTGTCTTAGAGCTAGAGATGAGGTGTCAGGGAGGGAGGGCGTGTCCTCAGTGGCCTGGGGGCTGAGGGGACAGTCGGAAGGGGCACTCCCCAGTGCTGTGGCTGCCCTGGGGCCACCGCAGGTGAACACAGGCGATGAGATGGCCGGGAAGACCAGCTGTCGCCAGGACATCAGGCTGCTCGATGTCCAGTGACCCTGAAGGAATTTCAGCCAAAGGAGGCCGCCAGGGCTGAGCTAGAACTGGGACAAGCAGCTGGCCCGCCCCCTCTCCCTCACATGGTGCTAGGCTGGGAGCTGCCCTGAGAGCTGGGATGCCCCCCAGGGCCCACAGAACTGTCTCCAGGCCCCCTGTAGACAGTGGGTTCTCTGGGCTGATTTCTGGTTGGGGTCTGCTCCTACTCCCCCTCCACCCCCCCGTTTAACAATGTGAAGTGACTGAGGTTGGGGTGCCTCTCCCTGGCCCCCTCCAACTGCCAAATTCCGCTTCCCCCAACACCCAGGAAATACTTTCTGGAGAGCCTTGTTTTGTTCAGAAGACTCTAGCATCATGGGGCTGGAAGGTCCTTTGACGGGTATGAAACAGGTCCAGAAAGGGGAGGTGGCCTGCTTGGCTGATGTCATGGAGCTGGCTGGGAGCAGGGCAGAGCGTTGAACCCGAGGCTCCTGGTTCCAAGTCCTATCGAGCTTCTTCCAGTGCCACACTGCCTCTGAGCCCATCCTTGGGACCCTACTCTGTGTCAGGTTCCTGTCCCTCCCTCCGTCACACCGTGGTCATTCCAGGATATGGGGACAAACCACTCCTTCCCAGCCAGGGTGCCTTTGAGCCTTCTCATTCCCAGGTCTGCGTTTGCATCCCTGTGGTGTTCTCCTCTCTCAAGAGGCCTTCCCCAGCCTGCGGGGGCCTGGGTCTGTTCTGAGCTGATTCCCTTTTCTCCAGTTCTCTGCTGGGAGGAGGAAAGTTGGACAGTCCCCGGGACCAGCTGCAGGTGGTTTGATAGAATACAGAGCGGTGTCCCCATCATGCTTCTCAGTGGGGTCTGCAAGCCTGGGAAATCTGGGCGTCGTTGGCCCAGCAGGGATGAGAAGCAAAGTGAGGGCAGGGTGGCATGTCTACTTGTACACTCATGAAGACTTGCCCACGCCATGGAACCAGGGCCTCCTGGAGAGGGGCCATGACTTCCATAGTTCCAGCCCTGGGCCTCACTTCCCATCCGTCAGGGAGGGGACCGGGCTGTAGGGTGGATGAGGATCTTACAGCTCCCAGGTTCTGAAATCGACTCTCTGGGCCTGGAGGCCTCTGTCGCTGAGCCTGGAAGGCAGGAGAGGCGGGCTGGCCTGGGGCAGGAGCTCCACTTCTTTCTGCCTCTGGCTGTGGGAAGGCGCAGGCAGTTGGAAATCCTGTGGCAGCAGAGATCATCTGGATTTTTGCTTGGGCCCTTCTGTGAGCCTGGGGACTGGACCTGCCACAGGTTCTAAGTCTGTCTGTCTAGGTCACTGCTGCCACTTCCACTCCCACTAACAGACGTTTCTTGAAGACCCACTAGGCCCAGACGCTGCTGGGACTTGCAGGTATGGGGGATGGAAGGAGAGGCACTTAAGCTGCGTGAGGGGCTGTCAGCTAATGGGTACACGGACACCCCTTCCAAGAAGAGAAAACCACAGGTGCATGGGGCAGCATGGTCAGTCGTTAACGCCCACCAATTCACTCTAAGCATTTGGCCAAAACCGGGAGAGAGAAATGGCTGAAATTGTTCAGGTGGCTTCACCGTCTATTCTGTGGTCCCCTCCATGAGCCTTTGCCCCAGGGTGAGGGCCGGCAGGAGTGTCACTGCAGCTGCCTCAGTCATTCAGGGTTCCAGAGCCTTCTGTGGTGGCGCATTTGGCGGCTTGGAGGATGTATCTGAAGTTTAAAAATGGGCCTTTTCTGAGCAGTCAGAAAGACGAGCAGTCAGCGCTTCTCGGCCCAGCTAAGGAAGCCCTCTGCTCCCAGCAGAGGAGAGCTGCACCGACCTGCAGAGGTTGAGCGTGCCCATGGCTTGTTAGTGGGAAGAGCAAGTACAAAAATGTTTCACCAAACATTTAATTTAATTATGAATGCCCACTCCCCAGCATCTAGATCTAAAATTGTTAACATTTTGCCACATCTGTTTTCCTCCCTCTGTGTACATATATATTTTTTCTGGCCTAATTTAAAAGTACATGGCAAACATCATGAAACTTCACCCCTGAAAGCTTCAGCCTGCATCTCCTAAGAGCTGGGGCTTTCTCCCGCACATTGGCCCAGTATCACAGCCAAGACGAGAAGTCATTTCCCAAGGACACCTGCTGTCCACTCTGTGTTCAGTTCCCCAGTTGTCTCCCAGGTAACTCGTGCCTGGTTTTGGAATCAGCATCCAGTCACGGTGCACACATTGCATTTGCTAACTGTGTTTTTAAAGTCTCCTTGAATGCTGAAAGGTCTTCTCTCAGCTCACGCGGAGGTTTTCGATGACGTTGTTTTTGAGGCCCTCGGCCTGCTGTCATGTTGACACCCCACGTTCTGCATTTGTCAGATTGTTTCCTCATGGTGTCGCATAACCACTTATTCTGTCCCCCGCACTTTCAAGGCTAATTTAGGCTCCATGGGATTTTGCCTTTTGTGCTGACTTGACAACTTCACTCCTGCCTAAGATGCACCTCCACTGTCACCTGTACCAAGTGCCAAAACAGCAGAGGGGCCGGTTAGAGCAGGAGCTCCGGGGAGGGCCCGGGAGGGCTCCCGGGAGAGGGCCACACATCTGGGCCTCGGAAGGAACGACACAGGGCTCTGGAAGGAGGAAGCTGCACACCCGGAGGCTGGACCTTCGACCCTGGGGATGGGCCTCAGGGCAGCAAACACAGCATATGTCTCTCTCTCGCTGTTTTGGGGTCCCAGGGTTTTCACTTCCTGGAGGCCCGTGGTCCGTGTGTGCTGGAGCAGAGCCAGGCTCTGGGACACAGCAGGGAAAAGCCTCCATGGGGAACTGTGCCTCTCACAGCTGTGGTGTGAGCAGAGCTCCGGCCGGCGGCAGGAGCTGTGAAATTTTGTCCCAGCTGGCTCCATTTAGTAGCTGCCTGACATCTTCCTCCCAGGGCCTCAGTTTCTTCATCTGTAGAATGAGCAGAAAGGGGCTACAGCAGGAGTTTTCACACATCAAAGGAGGCAGCTCTGCTCTAGTTGATGTGAGGAGGAGGGGGGCCTAGACCCCCTGCTGCCCAGGCCCTTGAGGACACACTGGGTTCCTGGCTTGCCAGCTCTGGGCTGGATGCTCTCGCCAGCTCGGATGGCTGGAGAGTTTTCAGTTTTTCCGAGGGACAGGCATAGGGTTTATGTGGGGTCAACGCTGAGAACTTGGGGGAAACTGGCTGCGTTTTATCCTGAGAAGTTTGTCCCTGCTGTTCTTCCTCTTTCTGGCCCTAGAGGAGAATGAGGGAGGAGAGGGTTTTCTACGACTGTGTTAGCTTTTGTTATTAGCAAGAGGGCTCCTTTTGTAATTTGTGCATGAAATTCATGTCATTTCCTGGGAGAGGAGAGGGCTGACTGGAGAGGGTGGGGGGCACATTAGGGGAGCAGGCAGAGGTTTCCTTCCCTCGTGGGGGGGTGGGGAGAGGGGGCTCTACCCGGTTCACCTGATGAGGGCTCTCAAACCAGCCGTTTTGGGTTGTGTTAAAGGTGAGACCTTCCTCCATTAATGTACAATCTCGAACTAACTGCTAATAAAGTGGGGTTCTGTTTGTACACCCTGGTCCTGTCTGTCTGACCTTTTTACGAGGCCTGCAGGGGAGGGTGGAGTGGGGGTGTTTGCATGCACAGCCAAAGCCCACGTGTCCCCGCCACCTCAGGCATGCACACACGCCCACACATGTGTACACACATACATACATGGTGACTTGGTCAACCAGATCATTTCCACTGGGTTATAAATGGAAGCTTTTCCAGATGGAGCAGAGGCCCAGCCTAGGGCAGCCACAGGGGCACTCAGATGACAAGGAGTCCTCAGGCTGGACTGCTCAGAAGCCCAGGGGGCTGAGCACTGGATGGAGAGGAGACTCGGAGGCTGGAACCATTTCTGCTACTAATGTATATTGCAGCCAGGGTCAAGCCACTTTTACTGTTTTATTCCATTTCCCTCACCTTTTAGACACGTGGAGGGAGTTGGACTCTGTGGCCTCACTTGGAGGACTTGCCTAACATGCAGATTCTCAGGTCTACTTCCAGAGATTCAACTCCAGCAGATGTGGGGTAGGGCCCAGCATCTTTAACAAGCCCTCCGGTACACCGAGGCAGCCCACTTTAGGAAGCTCTGACTCGGATCCATGGTTCCTGTGGGTTCTACTTAGTACGGAAAGCCCCACTGTCCAGGAGAACTTTGGGTAAACCAAATGACTTTGCAGCCCTCACAGCCTAATGAGGCCAGACTCCAGTTTGCCTGGAGAAGGAGGGTTCACACAGGCAGGGGCCAGGCCAGTGTCTGCAGTGCAGGTGATCAGACCTGCTCCTTCAGAATACCCTTGGGAAGCTTTAAACAATATATATTCCTGGGCTCCCCCCAAATCTGCTCATTCAGAATCTCTGGGGTGGGACCCAGCACTGTGTACTTTATTTATTTTTTGAGATGGAGTCTCACTTGTTGCCAGGCTGTGGAGTGCAGTGACATGATCTCGGCTCACTCAAACCTCTGCCTCCTGGGTTCAAGCGATTCTTCTGCCTCAGCCTCTCAAGTAGCTGGGATTACAGGTGCACACCACCAGGCCTAGCTAATTTTTGTATTTTTAGTAGAGACAGCGTTTCAGCATGTTGGCCGGATGGTCTCGATCTCTTGACCTCGTGATCTGCCCGCCTCAGCCTCCCAGAGTGCTGGGATTACAGGCGTGAGCCACCGCGCCTGGTCACTGTACTTTAACAGACTCCTTGGTGCTCAGGAAAGTTTGGGAACATTGAATCAGGGCATGTATGTCAGAGAAAAGGTCCCCAGAAATGTGCACAGACCGCTTCTGAGGGGCAGAGGAGAGGCATGCTGGGGGTGCAGCTGGACAGTCCTGCTTCCCAGGACCCAGTGTGCTCAAAGTGAACACACCAGAATACCACCTCTGAAGACACAAGGGCAGCACCGGCAGAGCCTTCTTTGGAGTTCATCGGCTGGGAGCTTGGTACAGGTTGGGTGGCCCTCAGCAGCAAGAACACGGCTGGTGGCTGCACTGGAGTTCCAGAGGCATGGTGTGGAAGGGTGTCTCTACCAGCCGCGGGCTCAGCCTGCAACAGAGGCTTTTGAATTAAATACAGCTGAGATTCTGTTTTGAAAGACTCACCTAATTGAAAACCAGGTAGAGGTGGGGGTGCTGTCTAGTTGGAGTGGGGGTGAAGCTCTGGACTTTCCCGGCGCACCTCCTCCCTGTCTCAGCCTATCTTGGAACCCTAAGTTTCCTGGAAACACTGTGAAAACCCAGTCCAGTTGCTTTCAGAGGTCCCAAAAGTCCCCAAAGGGTTAATGAATAGTAGTTCATCAGCCCCTCCTCATCCCCCATGGCGAGGAGTCCACCCAGGAAATCTGGTACCCCAGGAGGGATTCGGGCTTCTAGAGGGAGGCAGTTCCTTGGAGAAGCCTGGATGATGTGCACTGGGCAGTGTGTTTCACAAAAGCAAAATGCTGGGAACAACCTAGATGTCCATCCACAGGGGATCAGCTAAGTAACCTCCAGTGTATCCATTCACTATACCATGATGATTTGGTTGAAAGTAATGAGCTCAGTCTCCAAGTCCTGCCAGGGAAATTTCTATACAATTTTCTGATTTCTGATAGATCTATACAGTATGTCCATCGTGGAAAGAGAACACTACAGTTTGTCTTTTTCCTGGGGTTGTAGCTATATGTATATCACATCAAACTAATAGTAGGGGAGGAAAGACTGAGAAGGGGGACTTTCAAAGGGGACTTTAGTCTTGGCTGAAATATGTATAAAATAAGGATAATATATTTGCATATCATTTGTGGAATGAAAAAGTCTTAATGAAAAAAAGAAATGGACAAAGCAGAAAGGGGGACTCCAAGCAGCTAGACTTACACAGTGATGCCATGAAGGCCAACACTGCTTTACCCAGCCCTTAAGCTCCCATGGAGTTAGGATCTGGAGGTGCCCAGGGTGCTGCTGATGAATTTCTTGCCTTGCTGCATTTATCCTAAGCATCAGTGAAGACCCGAGCTGAGGATCCTGACCTCCATGTGACTATAGGCCAGTCTCAGCTCCTCTCTGGCCCTGGGAGCTGAGCTTCCCTGAGCTGACAGATGGGGAAGCTAGAGTTAATATCACCAGTGCTGGGACAAACTGATATCATGTGTCTCCCGATGTGATGCAATAAGAAGGACCCAGTGCAACACCTGTGAAATTCCTAACAAAAACACGGGACACAAATCCTGCCAAGAGGAAGAGACAGACACATCCTTATTGAGGGACATTTTGCAAAATAACTGGCCTGAACTCCAACAATGTCAAGGTGATGAAAGATATAGAAAAGCTGAGAAATAATTCAGGATTAAAGGATGCTAAAGAGATGTGGTAAACCAATGTCATGTGTGAGCCTGGTGGGGTCCTCCCGGACCGTGAAGCAATGAGCTATAATATGAAGGATACCATAGAGACACCTGGCAGAATGTCAAGATGAACCGTGTGTGTTTGATAATACTATTTGATCGATGTTCAATTTTCTGATTTTGATTTTACTGTTATGTAAGAGTTTCTAATTGTTCTCCAGAAGTACATGTGAGATATTAGTTTTTTGAAATTACTTTTGCACCAACCTAATATTTAGGAGTAAAAAGGAAGAAATGGAACTGAATTTTGATTCCTGTTCTTTCTCTGGTGGTACTAGATGGTAGGCACTCATCAGATGCAGTCCAAAAGGTATCCACCAGGGGGCACTGTCACCCCAGCTTCTCACAGTGTAGTCAGTGTGAATGCCTCCCTGGAAGACTGGGAGGGTGGTTAATGGTAGTGGGGGCAATAATATTATAATATTAATATCAACGAATTAAATAATATAAATAATAAAAAGTATTTCTCATTCTGTGTCAGGCAGGCCCTCTGCTTATCAAGAGCTATCTTTAAAGTTTTTAATTTATTTATTTTTTTTTTTTTTTGAGATGGAGTTTCGCTCTTTTTACCCAGGCTGGAGTGCAATGGCGCGATCTCGGCTCACCGCAACCTCCGCCTCCTGGGTTCAGGCAATTCTCCTGCCTCAGCCTCCTGAGTAGCTGGGATTACAGGCACGCGCCACCATGCCCAGCTAATGTTTTGTATTTTTAGTAGAGACGGGGTTTCACCATGTTGACCAGGATGGTCTCGATCTCTTGACCTCGTGATCCACCCGCCTCGGCCTCCCAAAGTGCTGGGATTACAGGCTTGAGCCACCGCGCCCGGCCGTTTTTAATTTATTTTTGAGACAGCTCTGTCACCCACGCTGGAGTGCAGTGGGGTGATCTTGGCCCACTGCAGCCTCAAGCTCCTGGGCTCAAGCCGTCCGCCCACCTCAGCCTTCTGAGTAGCTGGGATTACAGCAGACGCCACCATGCCTGGCTAATTTTTGTATTTTTTGTAAAAATGGGGTTTTGCCATGTGGCCCAGGCTGGTCTTGAACTCCTGGCCTCAAGTGATCCTCCTGCCTCAGCCTCCTGAACTGCAGGGATTACAGGCATGAGCCACCTCACCTGGCCTCTTAATCCTTATCACAGTCCTCGGAGGTAGGTGTCATCACTCCCATTGTATATTTGAGGAATTTGAGTTCAGAGAGGTTTAGTAACTGCCAGGATCACAGAGCTGGTAGTCATTGGTCCATGAGACTCCACAGCCTGGAGTCCACTAGGCTGGCCTGCCTCCTGGGCCTGAGGCTGGGAATGTGTCCTGGCACGGAGAAGTGCCATGACCGTGAGGCAGAGTGGGACAACTCACCTGCCTGGCCCTGCACTTTTCAGGGCTGGGGACTGAGTGGTCCTGGGCAGCCGTTAAAGGTGCTGAGAAGTATGTGTACCTACAAATCTAAAAGAAAAGTACAAACAGGGAATGCTGTCACATGCGTCTCCTTCCACTCTCTTTCTTTTGTCCTCAACTCACTTCAGAGGAAACCACCATTAGCAGTTTCTGTGGCTCTTTCTAGAAACTGTTTTACATATAAAAAGAGTTGAATGCACATGCATGCCCTGCTGGTGTGTACCCTCATGCTCTTCTGCACTGTACTTCATGGGCACCTCTGGGCAGTGGGTGGAGGGTATTTACTGCTCTGCATGGCAGCAGAGGGCTCCTCTGCATGGGTACTTGGATGGAGAGTATCTGTTGCTTTGCATGGCAGCAGATGGAGGGCCCCTCTGCATGGGTACTTAGAGCTCTGCTCTCTTACATATTCCAGGGAGTGGGGGTAGAAACTGGAGCTTGAATTCCTTGGCCTTTGCCCCATTCTGGGATGTTCCCCCTTGGGAAGGAATAGGCTGCACAGCACAGTAGTCAAAATATGCACAGCTGGGTAGATCTGGTTTCAAATTCAGACTCAGCATTGGCTGTGTGACCTTGGTCAAGTACTTCATGTCTCTGAACCTCACTCTCTGCTTTTGTGAAATGGGAATAGTCACAGGACCAAGGTGGCAGGGATGTTGTGAGGAGTGAAGAGACAGTGTCTGGAAAGCCCTCAGAAGGAGCCTGCTACACAGTGAGTGCTCACTAAAGTCTTCGTCAGTTCCTGGTATCACATACATGCAGACCCCATTTTGGAGCCTGAGCCTGGGGGTGGCACTGCCATGTTTGTCCTCAGGCTGATCAGGATGGGCTGATGAGTCAAGTGGCCCACCCAGTTTGGAAACTCATTACATTTGATTGTTCTTCCTGGGACCTTGAAGTGGAAGTGGTGGGTGATCTGGGGGCACCGAGAATGATACTTCAAAACACACACACACAACTACCAACTTCACAGGAAAACAAGGAACATGAGAGACTGCTATAAGCAGCTCCACGTTAACAAATCACATGCTCTAGATACAATGGACACATTCCTAGAGGCACACACTTTACCAAAGCTGACTCAAGAGGAAATAGAAAATCTGCCTATAACAAGTCAGGAGATTGAATCAGTAATCAAAAACCCCCAGCAAAGAAAAGCTTACCACCAGATGGCATCATCAGTGAATTCTACAAAACATTTAAAGGAGAATTAACGTCAATTCTTAAACTCTTAGAAAAAATCTAGAGGAGAGAACGATTCCCAACTCATTCTATGAGGCCAAGCTTTACCTTGATACTGAAGCTAGACTAAGAGTCTACAAGAAAAGAAACTTGCAAACCAATATCCTTTATGAATGCAGAAGGCTTCAACAAAATACTAGAAAACCAAATTCAGCAGCATACTAAAAAAATTAGGCCAGGTGAGGTGGCCAACGCCTGTAATCTCAGCCCTTTGAAAAGCCGAGGCGGTTGGATCACCTGAGGTCAGGAGTTCAAGACTAGCCTGGCCAAAATGGCAAAACCTTGTCTCTACAAAAAATACAAAAATTATGCTGGGTGCAGTGGCTAACACCTAGAATCGCAGCACTTATGGGAGGCCGAGGTGGGTGGATCACGAGCCAAGAGATCGAGACCCTCCTGGCTAACACAGTGAAACCCCATCTCTACTAAAAATACAAAAAATTAGCTGGATGTGGTGGCACGAGGCTGTAGTCTCAGCTACTGGGGAGGCTGAGGCAGGAGAATCTCTTGAACCTGGGAGGTGGAGGTTGCAGTGAGCCGAGATTTTGCCACTGCACTCCAGCCTGGCAACAGAGCGAGACTCCTTCTCAGAAAAACAAAAAACAAAAACAAAAAATACAAAAATTAGCTGGGCATGGCGGCATGCTCCTGTAATCCCAGCTGCTTGGGAGGCTGAAGCAGGAGAATCACTGAACCCAGGAGGCAGAGATTGCAGTGAGCCAAGACTGGGACAATGCACTCCAGCCTGGGCGATAGAGCAAGACTCCATCTCTCTCTTTCTCTTTTTTTTAATTAAAACAATTAATTCAACACTCCATCTCAAACAAACAAAACAAAACAACAACAACAAAAAACAAATGAAAAAATTATATGCCACGATAGTGAGTTTTATCCCAAGAATGCAAGGGTGGTTCTATATGTGAAAATCAATCACACACCATATGCAAAGACTAAGTGAAAATTGATAAGAGACTTAAATTTAAGAGCTAAACTTAGAACTATTAGAAACATAGGTGCAAATATCTATGACTTTGAATTTGGTAATGGTTTCTTAAATACGACATGAAAAGCACAGGCAACAAAGAAAAAAAGACACATTTGTCTTCATTAAAATTTATAAAAACTTTTGTGTATCATATGGCACCATTAAAGCCGGGCACCATGGCCCACACCTGCAATCCTGGCACTTTGGGAGACCTAGGCACATCACTTGAGCCCAGGAGTTCAAGACCAGCCTGGGCATCATGGTGAGACTCCATCTCTACAAAAAATACAAAAATTAGCTGGGTGTGGTGGCGAGCCTATGGTCCCAGCTACTCGGGAGGCTGAGGTGGGATGATCCCTTCAGCTTGGAAGGCAGAGGTTGCAGTGAACCAGGATTGCATCCTTGCACTTCAGCCTGGGTGACAGAGTGAGACCTTGTCTCAAAAAAGAAAGAAAAAAAGGACACTATGAAGAGAGTTAAGAGACAATCCACAGAATGGGAGATAATATTTGCAGATTATATGTCTCATAAGGACCTAATATCTAAAAAATATAGTTCCTTTATATTAAGAAACAACTCAAGAACAAAAAGACAAACAACCCAATTAAAAATGGGAAAAGAACTTGAATGGACGTTTCTCCCAAGAAGACACGCAATGGCCTACACACGAATGCTCAACACACTAGTCTTTATGGAAATGCAAATCAAAACCACTTCTCACCCATCAGGATGGCTGTAATTGTTTTTATTTGTTTTTCTTTTTTTGAGACAGAGTGTTGCTCTGTTGCCCAGGCTGGAGTTCAGTGGCATGATCTTGGCTCACTGCAACCTCCACCTTCTGGGTTCAAGCAGTTCTCTTGCCTCAGGCTCCAGAGCAGCTGAGATTACTGGCATGCACCACCATCAGGCCTGGCTAATTTTTGTAATTTTAGTGGAGATGGGTTTCACCATGTTGGCCAGGCTGGTCTGGAACCCCTGACCTCAGGTGATCTGCCTGACTGGGCCTCCCAAAGTGCTGGTGTGAGCCACCATACCTGGCCAGGTATTTTATGTGTGTGTGTGTGTGTGTGTGTGTGTGTGTGTGTGTGTGTATACATATACACACACACACACACACACACATATATATATATATACACATATATATACATATACACACACACACATATATATATACACATATATATATATAAAAGGAAAATACATTTTGATGAGGATGTGGAGAAATTGGAACCCTTCTACATTGCTGGTGGGAATGTGAAATGGTACAGCTACTGTGGAAAATAGTTTAATGTTTCATCAAAAAGTTAAACACTATTCACAATGACCAAAAGCTGAAAAGAACACAGGTGTCCATCAATAGATGAATGAGCAAATAAAATGTGGTACATAATACAACGCAATATTGTTCCACCACAAAGAGGAAGAAATTCTGATACATGGCACAACATAAATTAGCTTTGAAAACATTATGCTAAATAAAATAAGCCGGGCATACCAAAAGACAAATATTGTCTGGCTTCCTTTATACTGCATATCTAGAATAGGCAAATTCCTAGAGATAGGAAGTAGATTAGAGGTCACCATGGCTGAGGGGAGAGGGAGGATGGGAGTTATTACCTAAGGGGCACAGATTTTCTCCTTGGGTGATGGAGAATGTTGAAAATAGTAGTGAGGTTTGTGTAACATTGTGAATGTATTAAAGCTGCTGAATTGTGCACTTTAAAATGGTGAAAACGGCAAATTTTATGTTAGATGTATTTCACCACAATAAAAATACACATACAGCACTCCAGGCAGCTGTTTTTTTAAAATTGAAATATAATTTACATACACAAAACAATGCTTTAAAGTGTATAATTCAGTGGTTTTTAGCAAGTTGTGCAACCATCACCACTATCTAATTCCAGAACATATCATCACTCCAAGAAGAAACCTAATACCAGTAAGCGGTCATCCCTCATTCTTCCCTCAGGCCCTGGCAGACACTGAACCATTTTCTGTTTCAGTGAATTGCATATTCCAAACATTTCCCATAAATGGAATCCTTCTTCCATATGTGGTCTTTTGTGCCTGGTTTCTTTCACTCAGTGTGCTTTCAAGGTTAATCCGTGTTGTGGCTTGTATTAATACTTCGTTTTTAATGGCTGGCTACGATTCCATTATTGGTATGTTTGTTTATCCATTCATTAGTTGATGGACATTTGGGTTGTTTCCACTTTTTGGCTGTGGTGAATAGTGCTGCAGTGAACACTCATGTACAAGCATCTGTTCGGAATTCCTTTAGGTATACACGTAGGAGGGAAATGCTGGGTCATAAGGTAATTCTACGTTTAACTTTTTCAGGAACCACTAAACTTTTTCCTCAGCTGTTGAATCATTTTGCATTTCCACCAGCAATATACAGGGTTCCAGTTTCTCCACATCCTCACCAAAACTTGTTTTTTTTCCCCATTTTATTTTATTTAGTTTTGAGACAGAGTCTCGTTCTGTTGCCCAGGCGAGAGTGCAGTGGCAGGATCATGGCTCACTGCAACCTCCTCCTCCCAGGCTGAAGAGATCCTCCCACCTCAGCCTGCTGACTAGCTGGGACTACTTTTGTATTTTTTGTAGAGACTGTGTTTCGCCATATTGCCCAGGCTGGTCTCAAACTCCTGGGCTCAAGATCTGCCCACTTCAGCCTCCCAAAGTGCTGGCATTACAGGCATGAGCCAACATGACTGGCCTTATTATTTTTTTAAGAGATAGTGTTTTACTCTGTTGCCCAGTCTGGAGTGCGGTGGTGTGATCATTGCTCACTGCAGCCTCTAGCTCCTGGGGTCAAGTGATCCTCCCTGTCAGCCTCCCAAGTAGCTGGGATTACAGGCATGAGCCACTAGTTTCCTTTCTTTTGAGACAAAGTCAGGTCGCCCAGGCTGGAATGCAGTGGCTGATCTCAGCTCACTGAAACTTCCACCCCTCAGGTTCAAGTGATTCTCCAGCCTCAGCCTCCTGAGCAGCTGGGATTACAGATATGTGCCACCTTGCCCGGCTAATTTTTGCACTTTTAGTAAAGACGGGTTTTTACCATGTTGGCCAGGCTGGTCTGGAACTCCTGACCTCAGGTGATCCACCTGCCTCAGCCTCTGAAAGTGCTGGAATTGCAGGTGTGAGCCACCATGCCCAGCTGACTCTACTATTTTTTTTTTTTTGAGACGGAGTTTCGCTCTTGTTACCCAGCCTGGAGTGCAATGGCGTGATCTCGGCTCACCGCAACCTCCGCCTCCTGGGTTCAGGCAATTCTCCTGCCCCAGCCTCCTGAGTCGCTGGGATTACAGGCACGCGCCACCATGCCCAGCTATTTTTTTGTATTTTTAGTAGAGACGGGGTTTCACCATGTTGACCAGGATGGTCTCGATCTCTTGACCTCGTGATCCACCCACCTCAGCCTCCTACAGTGCTGGGATTACAGGCTTGAGCCACCGCGCCCGGCCCAACTCTACTATTTTTATAATCACATAGAAAATGTTTAGAGTGTGAAGAAGGGATATGGGTAGAAATGGCAGCTGTGACTGAGTTGGCTTGGAAAGATGTGACCTGGATTAGGGTTGATTTGGCCCTCAGGGGCCCCTCTGGAAAAGGGGGTTCTGATCTTAGGGTCAGAGTTGGAATTTGCCACTCTTCCCTGTCCATGCCTGCCCCATGTGATCTCAGATGAGGGAACTGAGAAAGTCACATGGCTAGGCCTGGTGGAGAGGGAGAGTCTCCCCCAGGTAGGTGGGGGGAGTCCCAGGCTTGGGCTTTTCCTCTGGGACCTTGGGCCAGCTGCCTATGACATGGGAGGTGTGCTTCCTGGTCCCCTCGCGTGGCTGTGTAGCACACTGCCTTTTCACAGTGCCCAACAGGGAGAGAGAGCCTGATAAACCACATGGCCAGAAAATGGTCCCCACATATTTTTTCCCTCGGCTGCATCTGCACTTCTCACTTTTGCTTCCATCATCCCCTCCACCTAGCCTGTTTGTTCCTTTCCTGTTCCATCACCTACATCCTCTGCATCCTCCCCATCCTTCAGGGTATCTTCTCTAGAAAGCCTCCTGTGGTCCCCTTATAGTCCTGTTTTCAGGGGTTTGCTTTCTTTCCTCTGGGCTCCTCCAGCATCCACCCTTTGGGCTGTGCCACCTGAGAAGATTCCAACCTCCAGCACTGAGCTCAGATGGCTGATGTGGGGGTCTGGACCCCTCACTAGGTGATGAGCTTCTCAAGAGTCCCCAGTTCCATCAGGCCCCAAGCATAGGGTGGAACCAGCTGCCTGGCAATGACTATGCCCTGTGTGTGCTGATCAGACACAGGACAGGAAATGAAAATCATGGGTGACCCTCCTACCCTACATTCAATCCACAGACACGGGGAACTCTGGGCCAGAGGTTCCCTGATGCCCACCTGTACCAGACTTCTAGCCTCAGAATCCACCAGGCAATTATTAAAAATTCAAATATTCAGACACTACTGTCCTAGATTCTGATTCAGGAGCCCTGGGAAGGCCCCCGGAGTGTGTGTTTTACTAAGTTCCCCAGTAGTCCTGTTACGTAACCAGGTTTGGGAGCTTCTAGGGCTGGGAAATCTTAGTCACTTCAGCCCAGTGTGCTTTTTCCCTGACCTCTCCCATGCCAGAAGGTTTGTTTCTAGGGTGGAAGATGGGCATGGATCCCTTCCCTGAATGACCCACAACAGCCCTGTAAATCCTCTCACACTCAAATCCCTCCCTTCTCCTCCATTATAACCTTTTTGGAGGCTCATTCCTCTTCCCTGTTGAATTCGTAGCCTTTAAGTCTCACTTCCCCCAAGAGATCTTCCTGGCTCGCCTCCACATACTCTCTGATCACAGACATCAGAGAATGGTCATTAAACATTTAGCAACATAACATTAAAGAGGCTGATATAAAATATATAATATGCAGCCGGGTGCGGTGGCTCACGCCTGTAATGTCAGCACTTTGGGAGGCTGAGGCAGGCAGATCATGAGGTCAAGAGTTTGAAACCAGCCTGGCCAACATGAGGAAACCCCATCTCTACTAAAAATACAAAAAATTAGCCAGGCAGTGTGTCACATGCCTGTAATCCCAGCTATTTGGGAGACTGAGGCAGGAGAATTGCTTGAACCCGGGAGGCGGAGGTTGCAGTGAGCTGAGATAGCACCATTGCACTCCAGCCTGGGTGACAAGGGTGGAACTCCATCTTAAAAAAAAAAAAAACTATATATATATTACATAGGTTATATTTATAGTGCAGATGATTTAATTACATTTGTTTATATTATCACATAATATATATTTTTATTGTATTACAGATAGATACATTACAGGCATTTAGGCCTAGTGCATAGATTTATGGGTGGGTCATGATACAGTAAAGCTAAGAAAGCCCATCTAGTCTGTTACTTCTTTTCTTCTCCATTTTCAGATAGGTAAACTGAGGCCCAGGTACACAGGTAATGGGGCTCAGGTACCTGAGAATCCTTGGCCCCCAGACCCCTGCTCATTTGCATGTAAGCTCACTCAGGTTTGTGCAGACCCTCCACCCTGCAGTTCTCTAGCTAGTGGTGCCCACCGGGCTCCTGGCAGCTCATGGCCTAAGGAGGAGAGGCAGAGGGCAGTTCCTCCGTGGCCAGCCCAGCCCCCATCAGGCCTCCAGTGTGGCCAGGGCCCATCTTCACAGCTGGAGTTGGTTACCCAGCTGTTTATGGGTCTCTGCCTCTGGTGTTTATAGTTCTGCCTTTGGGTCTGCTTTGCATCCCCACTAATGAGAACAATGCCCCAGGAGGTGGCGGGGGGCGGCTGGGGGACCACTGGACGGGGAGCGGTGGGCTGGGGCTGTGTCCTGGCTTCTGCCTTGCCTGGTTCTAACAAGGATTTTAGGCCCTTTACAAGGACACAGGAAGGACAGCAAGGTGGCCCATATGAAAGCGAGTGGGACACAGACATGCCTAGGTGAGGAGCGAGGAGGCTAGAAGGCTAAGAATGAGTCTGCAGTGACTTAGACACTCAGGGCAGTCAAAAGCTAAAAGTTAAAAGTCAACTCTTTCCTTTTAAGAAAATGCGTTTTTTTTCTTTCATCACAAGAGTTGTAAATGTCCACTGTGGAAACTTTAGAACATACAGACAAGTAAGAAGACAGTTTCTTTCTTTTTTTTTTTTTTTTTGAGACGGAGTTTCATTCATGTTACCCAGGCTGGAGTGCAATGGCGCGATCTCGGCTCACCGCAACCTCCGCCTCCTGGGTTCAGGCAATTCTCCTGCCTCAGCCTCCTGAGTAGCTGGGATTACAGGCACACGCCGCCATGCCCAGCTAATTTTTTGTAGTTTTAGTAGAGACGAGGTTTCACCATGTTGACCAGGATGGTCTGGATCTCTTGACCTCGTGATCCACCCGCCTTGGCCTCCCAAAGTGCTGGGATTACAGGCATGAGCCACCGCACCCGGCCAAAAATTATTTATTTATTTATTTATTTGAGATGGAGTCTCGCTCTGTCGCCCAGGCTGGAGTGCAGTGGTGCGCTCTTGGCTCACAGCAACCTACACCTCCCGGGTTCAAGCCATTCTCCTGCCTCAACCTCCCAAGTAGTTGGGATTACAGGTGTGCGCCACCACACCCGGTGAATTTTTGCATTTTTAAGTAGAGACGGGGTTTCACCATGTTGGTCAGGCTGGTCTGGAACCCCGACCTTGTGATCTGCCCCCCTCAGCCTCCCAAAGCGCTGGGATTACAGGCGTGAACCACTGCTCCCGGCTTGCTTTTACTTCTCAGGTTAATACAAGTAATAACATTCATTGCAGAAAAATTTAAAAATACAAATAGGCATATGTAAGAACATGAAAAACACCCATAATATGGAAATAAGCCCATGCGTGATGTTTATAGTGTCTGTTGCACACTTCGTTGGTCATGTCTGTTGCAGGCCGCGCACGGTGAGCTAAGTGGCTGGTATGTCTGTAGCTCCAGTATTATCCCAGTTGTACAGATGGCCACCTCCGGCTTTTTAGGTTTGGTGAAAAGCCCAGTCTTTTGGCTGCAAGATGGCAGAGGCCGCTGGAGGACCCCAGCCTCCAGCTCCCGAGTCTGTACCCCGAAGCACCCCTCGTTATAGAATAGAGCCCCTTGGTTTCGTTCACAGAACTGCCTGGAGGTTTTTCTCTTCCAACATAAGATGTTATAATCTGCTTTTTTTCACTTACAGATAAATTGTGACCATCTCTCAGTGTTGTTAAATAACCCTCTTTATGGAATAAAACCCGTTTTATGAATGTATCACACTTTAATTGTTGACTATGTGGGTTATTCTAGATTTTTTTTTTAGTATCATAAACAAAGCTATGCTGAACATTTTTGTGGCTTAACCCTTGAGCATGTTTATATATTTCCACAGGGCTATTTCCCTAATGACCCTCGCTGTCCCATCATACCAAAGGGCAGAGGGGTCCGCGAGACTCTGGGTGGGGAGAGCACCCAATAAGCTGTGCCCACCCGGTTCTTAGCTGGGCCAAGTCAGCTTGAGGGAGACATCCTCATCTATGTGAAAGACAGCAGGATGCCTTGTTCTTTAAACAGTCCCCTAGAAATGGCCTCAGCTGAGTTCAGAGAACCACTGAAAGGCTGGGAGCTTAGCTTGGCAAGTGACATCCATGTGGGCATGTGAGGGCAGCCCCCACAGCTCTGCAGATCATTGAGTTTGAAGAGGAACAAGAGAAAACCAGCCTGCAAAGGTGACATCCCCATCTCCAACAGAGGAAAGGGGATGCGGCTCCTTCCTCTGCAGAGATGAATTCTGAAATTGGAACAACTCCCAGAGGGCCCAGAGCTCTGCTCCCAGAAGGACTCCAGGGGCTGTTCTTGGGGGGTGGGTGAGGCACGGAGGGGCTTCACACAGTCATTCTAGTGCATGGGGCTTGGCGGAGTCTCGGGCCACGAGTTAGCCAGGGTGGAAAAGGAGAGGGTCCTAGGCAGCGAATAGATGAGCACAGCCTGGAGTTGAGAGGCAGGGCCAGTGCTGCGGACGACCTGAAAGCTTTCGTCTGTAGAGTGGAGGTCAGGGGCAGGGCTGCGGCAGGGGTGACAGGAATCGGCACTTTATTGCACATGACAGGACTGCCACGATGGTTCAGTGAGGAGAGGTGTGGCCAGGCTTGGGCCTCGCCCTCATGTTTTCTTCCTCCCTCCCATAATTTCTCAGACACCCAGGAGCCAGGCTGGGTAAGTGCTGGGACACAGGCAGGGAGGAGGACACCAGTCCTGGGCCCTTGGGCTGGGGCCTTCTGAGGCTATGCGGGAGGGAAGGGAGGCTGAGCAGGGTTGCCAGTGAGGGAGGCAGCTCCGTCCACTGGAGGT
Source organism: Cebus imitator (assembly GCF_001604975.1). Classification (NCBI taxonomy): domain Eukaryota; kingdom Metazoa; phylum Chordata; class Mammalia; order Primates; family Cebidae; genus Cebus; species Cebus imitator. The sequence continues at coordinate 327,165 of NW_016107855.1, forward strand.
CCAAGGAGAAGGCACTTTCCGCTCACCCAGGCAGGCTGCCCGGTGCCGGCCACCCCTGTGGGAAATGGTGCTCCCTCAACAGGACACAGGGTGGGTGGAGTTGATACAAGAGCAGAAGCAGGGCTCTGCGGCATCACATCTCAGCCCTGCCTCTCCCCGACTGTGTCGCCGTGGCCCGGTTGCCCATGTAGAAGACTTTTTCTGAGTCATAGTTTTGTTATACATAAATGAAAACAACCCTAAAAGGAGGATTAAATGAGATGATGCATGAAATGCCCGGGCGCAGCACCTAGTAAGTGCTCAATAAACATTAATTATTACTGTCTGAAAATTTGTCTGCCATGGAGAGAGGCAAGGTGGCCCTTCGTGGAGCCGAGGTCTGCCCCTCCAGCTCTCTTTGTGAGGCCCTTTGAAAGGTGGAGGGGGCAGCAGAGGCCCAGGCCCTGGAGCTGAGGAAATCAGAGTCAGTCGTAGTCTCCTGCTTCACAGATACCACTCCTAGACTCTTTGGAAGCCCCCCACCTTGCTCCAAGGTGAGTTCGCTCCAGTTCCCCATTAAATCTAATTGTGAGTCCCCTGCCCCTGGCCCTTGGGCTGACCTCAAGGTACAAAGTGCATACTATGTGTCAGGCCCACGCTATGCACCAAGCACCCTCAAATGAAATCCTCACAGCCCCCCTGTAAGGGGCTCCATTTATAATCAGGGTAGAGTCTAGGCTCAGAGAGGCTCTGTGAGTTTCCCGGGCACAGACTGTGGGTGGTAGAGCCAGGCCCCTGCTCTCTGTCTGACCACAGACCCTGGCTCATGACTGCTGTGCTGTGCTGCCCCCCCGCCATGCCCCCCACCCCTAGCCTGACCCCCACATGGGGTCCCCTCACACTCCTCCCTCCCCGAGGCTGCCCCACCTGGCCCGTCCGGCCTGTGGTGCTCTCACAAGGCGCCATTCATCCAGGCAGGCTGCTGATTAAAACCATGTGTGGTGTGGCCAGCCAAGGTGGCGGCAGCTCCGGAAGCCAGGCCTGGCCGGGGGCTTGTGGGCCTTAGAGGGTTGGGGGAGGGGTCTGGCTGACCCATAGGCCTGCCAGGCTGGGGGTGCTCTGGGGCAGGACTGACCTCCCCAAGACATGTACACACACCAAGGGGACTGTAAGCTGTGATTCTGACTCCTGGGCCCAGGCTGGGGATGCGGGAGGCAGAGAGGCCCTCTCCAGGTGAAGGTGGGGACGGGGCTTGGAATGTCTCAGACTCTGGGAAGGGCAGGCCCCATCTACAGGGTTTGGTTACCAAGGAAGGCGAGTGTGTGTGTGTGTGTGTGTGTGTGTGTGTGTGTGCGCGCGCGCGCACGCGCGCGCGCATGCGCGCATGTGGGAGTATGCGTGCATGGGTATGTGCTGAAATCCATGCCAGGTACCCTGAACTCTTGCACTCATGATCACTTCAGGGTTTCCTAAAGGCAGTTTTGTGCAGTGGTTAAGACCGTGGGCTCTGGGGGCATAAGACCTGGGTTTGAGTTCCACTTCTGCTGCTCCTGAGCTGTGTGACCAGAGGCAAGCTGCTCAGCCTCTCTGAGCCCCTTTCCTCATTCACCAAATGATGAAGGAGGCCTGATTGGCCAATGTGGTTGAGAAAAGGTGGGGCTACATTGGCTGGGTAGGCTTTTTGCTCATGGTGGCCTTGAGGATGTGCCACCCTCCAGCCCCAGGACCCCTAAGTCATTTGGCTGTCACTTCTGACCTCTGAGTTGTGGCTTGTTGGGGAGCTGGGAGGTTGCTAAGCCTGGAGCATCTGGGTTTCCTCTGAGGCCAGTTGGTGGGGGTAGGCAGGGGATAGGAGGGGTGAGTGGGGGAGAGCAGGGGAGAGCAGGGGAGTGTGGAATCCACAGCCCGGTGTGAGGTGTGGCTGAATTAGCTGCCCCTGCTCAGGCCAAGAACAGAGTGAGGCATTGTTCAGGGGGCTGCCTTCCCTGGCACCAAGGCCTTCACAGGAAAGGGCAGGCAGGCAGGTGGGCCGGGCCATGGCCGGGACTGACCACAGGCTTGGCTATGCTGGGACCCTTCGGGGGCCTGTCTCTCAGGAGGCACCCTGGATTCCCGAGGAACACACGTTCTACTGGGCAGTGCATGCCCTCTGGGAGAGAGGCATTTGAGGGCATTTGGTCCTAACTGAGTAGACCCCATGAGATACCCTCAGCACCTTCTCCAAAGTGTGAGACTAGTCCCAAAATAGGAGCTCCCTGGAGCCAGGGGTCCTGAGATTCTACCAAGGCCGGAGCCGCCGACCTCAAACCTGGAAGATCCCTGCCCCTCCTTACACTAGGCGATGCTCAGGCCCGGAGGGAGGGGCGCTTGTATCACCAGAGAGCTCCTGGGCAGAAGCTCAGCCTTGCCTTTTGAGGTGGGCTGCTTAGGGATGAAGCGGGCTGTCATGAGGAGGGGCGTAGAGCTGATGTGGAACAGCCTCCACCTCCGAGCCACGTGACTGCGGCAACCACCTACCCTTTCAGAGCCTCCGTGTCCTCCAAAAGCAGAGAAGAGAGTCCCACCACAGAGGCCTCTAGGGAGGCTGAGAAGGTGGGTTAGGGGTTCAGAGCCTCAGACTGGCTCAGGCTGTGCTCTGGAGGCAACCTGGCTTCTAACCCCAGTGTTCCCCCTGGCCAGCTGTGTTTCCTCTAGAAACAAGAATTTTAAAAACATCTTCCTCATGGGAATTTTTTTTTTTGACAGAGTTTCACTCTTGTTGCCTAGGCTGCAGTGTAGTGGCACGATCCTGGCTCACCGCAACCTCTGCCTCCTGGGTTCAAGCAATTCTGCCTCAGCCTCCCGAGTAGCTGGGATTACAGGCATGCACCACCACGCCTGGGTAATTTTTTGTATTTTTAGTAGAGACGGGGTTTCTCCATGTTGGTCAGGCTGGTCTTGAGCTCCTGACCTCAAGTGATCTCTCCGCCTGGGCCCCCCAAAGTGCTGGGATTACAGGCATGAGCCGCCGCGTCCGGCCTTCCTCATGGGATTTTTCGGGAAACGACTCAGCTGCTATGCAGTCATGGGGTCGCCATCACACTTGGCAGGCTCTGCGATCATCAGTGGCCAGGCTACGGTCACCAGATATTCGGTCAGACGCTGATCTAGGTGTTCTGTGAAGGTATCTCATATATGTGATTAAAGTTCGTGATCAGTTGACTCTTACGTAAGGGAGACTATCTGAGATGATTTGGATGGATCTGATTTAACTGGTGTGAGGCCTTAAAAGCAGAGCTGAAGTTTCCCTGAAGAAGAGAAGCTGTGGACACCAGCTTCAGTGCGTGCTGTGCCTGAGGGTTCCAGCCTGCCTTTTTGGACAACCTGCCCTGCTGTGTTCTCCTGAGAAACAGACCCAATAGAAGGTATGTGCATATGTGTGTGTGTGCATATGTGTGTGTATGTGCATGTGTGGGGGTGCGTGTGCATATGTACTTGTGCATTTGTGTGTGAATGCTTGTGTATGTGCATATGTGCATGTGCGTGCATGCGTGTGTATCTGTGTGTATGCACACATGTATTTATATAGATAGATTTGTTATAAGGAATTGGCTCTCCTTATTTTGGAACCTGACCCATCGCAAGAACAGCAGTTGGCAAGCCGGAACCCCAGGAGAACTGAGGATGTAATTCTTGTCTGAGTCTGAAGGCCTGAGAAGCAAGAGAGCTATTTCAGTTCAAACCCGAAGGTAGAAAAAGCTAATGTCTCAGTTCCAAGGCCAGCAGGCAAAAATAATTCTCCCTTACTGGAGGGAGGATCAGCCTTTTTGTTCTCTTCAACTGACAAGATGAGGCCCACCCACATTATCAAGGGCCATCTGCTGTGCGTCAGTTCAGTGATTCCCTGTCAATCTCACACAGAAATATCCTCATAGGAACATCCAGAATGTTTGACCAAATATCTGGGCACCGCATGGCCTAGTCAAGTTGACACATAAAATTCACCATCACACTTAATGCATTTCAGACTCACCTAGCCAGCCCCTACAAATCATGTAAACCAAGTCTTTGCAATAAATCTCTTACTATACGTCTCTTACTAGTTGTGTGTCTCTGCCTGAACCCTGCCTGACACGCATAGTAAGCTGTGATAAGAATAACAATGACAGGCCGGGCGCGGTGGCTCATGCCTGTAATCCCAGCACTTTGGGAGGCCGAGGTGGGTGGATCACGAGGTCAAGAGATCGAGACCATCCTGGTCAACATGGTGAAACCCCGTCTCTACTAAAACTACAAAAATTAGCTGGGCATGGTGGTGCGTGCCTGTAATCCCAACTACTCGGGAGGCTGAGGCAGGAGAATTGCCTGAACCCAGGAGGCGGAGGTTGCGGTGAGCCGAGATCGCGCCATTGCACTCCAGCCTGGGTAACAAGAGCGAAACTCCGTCTCAAAAAAAGAAAAAAAAAAAAAAAAGGATAACAATCATAATTATTGCCTTGTCTGAGCAGCAGTAGGTCTGTATGCTGTAGGTCCTTGGCAAGTGCCAAGAAGTCCCATTTTTTTAAGGGGAGCAGAAGTCACGGTAGTTTCTTTGTGACTCCCAAGGGCTCTAGGTGGCAAGGACAAGTCCCGTCCAAAGCCCCCAGCACAGACAGCCTCACGGCCCCACCTACGCTCCACAGCACAACAAGACTGGCTTCTCTGGGTGCCATGCATGCCGAAGAGGGGCCACTCGCATAGCTCCGTTGCATGCCAGGGCTTTGCCACAAACTTCACCTGTTAACCAGTCATCTAATTCTCACGATAGCACTCCGAGGTGGTTACTGATGGTGGCAGCGGCCAGTCTGGGGCAGCCACAGCAGGGACATCAGCTGTAGCAGGGGAGGCACTGCCAGGACTGCGTGTTCTGCAGAGCCAGAGGGTGCCAAGGAGAGGCAGGAGACATGCCCCATACCAAGTTGGCAGGGTAGGAGCCCCATGTTGCCAGGCACAGCCACGGCTCTGGACCAGGGCATCCCTGTGCGCTCAGGGGCCTGGGAAGCCCCCAGCCCCAACAAGTTCCTGTGTGTCTGCTCCCACTCCCTGGCCTCTTCCTGCTCCAGTTTTAGAGCAAAGTTGTGGCTGAGCCCAGGTGCTATCACAACCCAGCCAGGTGTGACAGCCACACTCGAGGTGGCACAGACACAGCAGCACCCCCACTACCTTGACCCTCTCTGGACTCTGGGCACTGATGAGTGTGGGAGGAAGGTCAGGGAGGGCTAAGGGCAGCTTGGCAGCGGCCTGCAGGCAGTCCTTGGCATGAACAGCCTGGACGCCGTGGACAGCGTGTTGATGGCAGGAGGCAGACAGGTCCCTGGGCAGAAAGGGGCAGGTCCCTGGTGAAACCCCACCTTCAAGCCTGGGATGGCCTGAAGCCCGGGGACGGGGCTGCCAGTTCTGGGTGAAGTCCACAGCCCAGCCCAGAAGAAGAACTTGTGCTTTTTTCCGGCCCGCCTATGGCTGCCCATGGACCATTCAGCACGCACTTTCTCTCTTCTGAGCCCATAAAAACCCAGACTCAGCCAGACTCACACATATGTCTGGACTACCAGCTGCGGGGAGGAGCTACCCATTGTGGGTCTCCTCTCCGTTGAGACCTGAACACTTGTCAGGATGACCTGCCTGCAAGAAGGAGCTGCCCACTGCGGGTCTCCTCTTTGCTGAAAGGCGGACATATCGGGACAACCTGACTGCAGGAAGGAGCCACCCACTCCGGGTCTCTTGAAAGCTGTCCTGTCACCCAGTGAAGCTCCTCTCTGCCTTGTCAATCCTACGGTTGTCCACATACCTCATGCTTCCTGGACACAGGACGAGAACTCCAGACGTACTGAATGGCAGGACTGAGGGAGCTGTAACACAAACAGGCCGAAACATGCCCCCCGCTTGCCATGTTGCAGATGATGAGGAGAGAAGAGCTGTGGGCCTTCAGGGAGCCCAGACCTACGGGCTCCCTGAGCCGGGGCTGTGACACCCTCTTTAGGACCCTGGTTTCTGGTGTCTCCAAGCTTCCAGGCACCACCATGTTTCCCGGTACCTGCAGTGGAAGCTGCTTGTGGCATGTCTGGTTCAACTGCAGCCACGCACGGAGCCAGCGCCTATGCCGGTGCCTGGAGCTGCGCACCGTGCCACAGCTGGCACAGCTGGCTGTGTGCAGTGGCTAGACCCCGTGCTCACTCTCACACCCCTCACTGCTCTGCGCCTGGCTCACCCTTGGCAGGTGTGGGATCTGGGCTGGTAGTGTGAGCTGAGTGCGGCCTGCTAGGCAAAGTGCGTGGAACAAGCCCAGTGGGCCCAAGCAAAACTCGGGCAGAGGCGCCACTGGCCACAGAGGTTTCCAGCTGTAAAAGCGACACACTAAAAATCCTGTGACACTACTATAATTCTTTCTATTTCAGCCAGGCACTGTGACTCACACCTGTAATCCCGGCACTTTGGGAGGCCGAGGCAAGTGGATCACCTGAAGTCAGAAGTTTGAGATCAGCCTGACCAACACGGTGAAACCCCATCTCTACTAAAAATACAAAATTACCCAGGTGTGGTGGTGCACACCTGTAATTCCAGCTACTTGGGAGGTTGAGACAGGAGAATCGCTTGAACCTGGGAGATGGAGGTTGAGCCACTGCACTCCAGCCTGGGCAACAAGAGTGAAACTCAGCCTAAAAAAAAAAAAAAAAGAAAAAAAAAATTCTTCCCATTTCACAGAAGGGGAAACCAAGACTCAGGGAAACTTATTATGTACCAAGATGCTATAGTTAGGAGGTGGAGGATCAAGGGCCCAGCCTGAGTCAGACACCCCCTGCCACCCTCCTGACAGCTCTGGGCCTGCCACTTCTAGACACTGGAAGAGGGCTAGGAGCAACAGTGAAGGATTTCTTTTATGTTTCCCTCCTTTCCAAGATGGTAGTGTGGGTCTACTTTGATCCTAGTTGAATTTCAGCTTTCAACCTGGAATTTCTGATTCATCTTTGGCAGAGGAGCATGGTGGGAATCTGCTAGTGGCTGTTAGGGTTGCTCCTTCCAGGTCCCCCCAGGAACCCCCTTCCCCAGGAACAGGCAGGGTTGGTGGGGCTTGAGTGTGCAGACGGGACTTGGCGGGGTTCTGTGGGTTGGTAATAAATGAACAGGAAAGGAGATTCCATTATGCAGGAATGACTGGGGAGGGGGTAGGGAAGGAGTCGGCTCCTCTCCCAGCACCAGCCAGCCATGCGGTCTTGATTGATGTGCCTTGCACCGCGGCAGTGGCGGGCCTGGTGGAAAGAGGCCCCTTCACTCACCCCTCCTGGAGCTAGGCCAGCAGCCAGATGTTCCTGGCCTTTGGGGAGCTGGGGTGGGGGCAGGGGAGGCCAGCCGCGGGCCAGAGGGCAGCTGCCCAGACGGCGAGCCTGTCTACCTCCTTCTAAGCAGCTGGGCTCAGGTGGCGTTGACTGTACTGCTGACCTTTGGCCAGTGGCCGTGTCTCCCAGGCTTTGGCTCTGTTCAGAATTGGGGGTGGGGTTCTCACCGACCCTGTCCTGCTGGGTGAGGCACACAGCTGCCCTGGAAAGGGCTTTCAGCCCCAAGAAGGAAAACGTCCCACCTGCCCAAGGTTCTTGTGTTACCCTGGCCAGAGACACAGGGAGAGGTGTGACTGGTGCCTGAACCATCCATGGAGGAGGAAAATCCAGGTGAGGCCCCTGGACTGTGGTTTGGGGAGAGGGTCTGAAAGCAGATTCTGGACTTCTCAGAGAAGGTCCCTCCAGCAGGTGCTCACATGAACCCGAGGCACACTCCCATGTGGGCTCCCCTCAAGTGCTGTGATTGCAGCAGAGAGAGGCAGGGCACCACCTCCAGCCCTTTCAGTGGTTTTTATTACTATCGTTGTCATTTTTTTTTTAGAGACAGGGTCTCAAACTCCTGGTCTCAAGAAATCCTCCCGCCTCAACCTCCCAAAGCGCTGGGATTCCAGGTATGAGCCACGGCCCCAGATTCACCATGTAAAATGACTAATTGCTAATATGCTGGTGTCATTTCTTCTGAGGTTTTCTTTGTGTTTATTTTTTTTTCTTTTTTGAGATGGAGTCTCGCTCTGTCGCCCAGGCTGGAGTGCAGTGGCGCAATCTCGGCTCACTGCAACCTCCGCCTACTAGATTCAAGCGATTCTCCTGCCTCAGATTCTCGAATAGCTGGGACTACAGGCACCTGCCACCGCAGCTTGCTAACTCTTGTATTTTTAGTAGATACGGGGTTTCACCGTATTGGTCAGGCCGGTCTCAAACTCCTGACCTCAGGTCATTGACCCGCCTCTGCCTCCTAAAGTGCTGGGATTGTAGGTGTGAGCCACTGTGCCCAGCCCGTTTCTCCTATGATTTATATCCCGGGTCTGTGCAGTATTTATGTACGTTTACTTTTCAGAAAAGTGGACTTATCATACCCATCCAGCTCTGTGACGTTCCTTCTTCTACTCAGCACCAGCGGTGCACACCTGGCCATATTAGGAAATCCAGATCGACACTGACATTTTAGGGCCCTGCTATTGTATAGCTGCCTGATATTGTTGGGCTTTTAGGGGATTTTCAAAATTTTCCTTGTATGGACAATGCAACATTGAATCTCTTTGTACCTGCGCCTTCGTGCACATTTCTTTGGGAAAAATGACAAGAAGTAAAACTGCTGAAAGGGTAAGTCTAGGAACCAGCTGAGCTTGCACACGCAGGCCCTTATTCTTCCCCTCTGCTTATGTCCTTCCCTCAGAGCTGCCCGTGATGTCCTCTGTGCCCTGACCCCACCTTGGAAGGTGGTTAGTGGCACTGCAAGGCCCTTCACCTGTGGCTGGGGTGGCACTCTGGCCAGACAGGGTTGGCCGGTGAGCCCAGAAATGTCTCGCTCCATTGTTCTCTCTCTAGAGGATATCGCATGGTGGGGAAGGCCTGGACTGGAATGAAGAGGACCTTGGCTGGGTCCTGTCTGGTCCACACTTTACCCATTGGGAGTGATGGGGCGGCCAGTACCACATTGTCCCTCAGTTTATAGTCTGTGAATGACAGCACGTCCTTTACAATCTGCCCACAGCAAGGACTTCTGCGACTCACATGGGGACTGCGAGAGCACAAGGGCAGGATGTTCATGTCATGGGCACTGCTCCAGGCAGCCCGGCTTCCCACCAGCAGATGTGAGGAAACCCTGGCCAGGGTGACAGCAGCTAAGCCCTGCAGTGAGTGGCTAAGGAAGACTCAGCTGCTTCTCTTTGAGGACAGCGATATGTGACAAAGCAGCATGAGCTGTGACTGCTCAGAGAAGGCTGGAGGAGTAGAAGGGACTTGGAGATGACCTCTCAAGCCTTCCTGGAACTCAAGAATCCCAACTGCATGGAACTGAAATCTTTCTTGACATTCTCACGCAGATGCTCTTTTACCTTTGCCCGTAAAGTCAACTACTGCCAGCAGCATTCTACACACACACACACACACACACACACACACACAATAACTAAAGACTGACCTTCATTACCGCACACGTGCAGATCACACTCAGACACACAATAATAATAATGTAGTAATAACTCCTTTTTTTGAGACGGAGTTTCACCCTTGTTGCCCAGGCTAGAGTGCAATGGTGCAATCTTGGCTCACTGCAACCTCCGCCTTCCAGGTCCAAGTGATTCTCGTGCATCAGCCTTCCAAGTAGCTGAGATTACAGGCATGCACCACCACACCCAGCTAATTTTTAAAATATTTTTAGTAGCGATGGCTTTTCTCCATGTTGGTCAGGATGGTCTTGAACTCCTGACCTCAGGTGATCCACCCGCTTCGGACTCCCAAAGTGATGGGATTACGGGTGTGAGCTACCAGGCCCGGCCTATAGTGTAGTAATTATTCTAATAACACCTACTGAGCCTTTACTACGTGCCAGGCCCTTCCCAGGCATTGCCTAATTCTCCTATTGTTAGCTTCATTGCAAGGCTGTGGGAAAGTCACTTGCCTAAGGTCACAGAGATGCTGAGCAGAGGAGCCCAGCCCTGGGCACGCACTGTCCTCCCACCACTCGGACACACCCTGGCCCCCCAGCTGCCTGCAGGCTGCCTTCCTGCCCCGGCTGCGGTAGCCGAGTGCTTACCACATGAACCCCCCATGCCTCACCCAGCCCTTGGTACACAGTGGAACAGTCCTGGCTTGTTCAGATTCAGGCAGCTGGAGACACAGTAAGTATAATAAACACAGGCTGTGAACCGCCTTCTTGGCTAGCTGTAGAGACACAGAGTTTTCCCCAGACCTGTGCTTCTGGACTGGATTGGGGGCGGCCTCTGGTCCCTGTCCCTGAATCCTTGTTCTGTCCCTCCCTTTCCCTGTCTGCCTCTCCCCACTCTCTCCTCCTTTGCCACTTGAGGACCTACGTACTGTGTGCCCGGCACTGAGGTGGCCACGGAGGCTGGGGTGGGTAGCCCAGGTTCCAATTCTTTGGGAAACTGAGAGCTCATCCCATCAGGTGAGGCTTAGAAGGAGGGGGCTTGCTCAGGTCACGTGAGGAGGGAGCGCAGATCCAGGCCTCATAGCCGAGGCTCCATGTGCCCAGGCCAGGGCTTTTATGTGGGGAGACAGCACGAGGCCACCGGGAGCACTAGTGATCCAAATACATTGCTCAGACATGGAATCCTAAGGGAGTTTAGAGAGGCTTTAACATAGGCTGTGTCTCCTATGTGCTGGCTGCTTGTGTGCACCAGGCCCATTTGCATACATTCTCTTATTTAGTCTTCCTGATAACAAGTAGTTACTATGATTATCATCTTTCCCCCATTCTACAGACAAGGAAACCAAGGCTCACAGTCATTAAGACTCAAACCTAGGTTTGTTTTCTCCAAAACCTCAGCTCTCCCAGCAGGCTGCCGTGCCTTGGATGAGGAAGGCACTGGGACACGCAATAGATAAAGGCTTTGGCAAGGAGCTGGGGTTTCAACAGACCTTGAAAAGGATGGGAGGAAAGAGGGGGACATCCTGGGAACTGGGCACTGTTTGAGCCAAGGTATGGAAGCCAAACATACCCAGTGAGCCCTGGGACCAGCAAGGTGGCAGCACGATCAGAGGGGAGGCTTTTGGCTGAGGGAGCCATTTGAGTTCTTGGCATCCTACAGTTTCTACCTTGGAGGAAGGGCTGACAGGTGAGGCTGGCCCAGGTACCCAAGTCTGGGAAGCTCTTAAACGCTCTGCCAAGTTGGCCCCAGAGGAGGTTGGTAGGCCCTGAGCTGGGCAAAGTTCTCCTTGGCGTCATAAACCAGGCCCCATGGAAGGAGGAGCCAAGAGGCCCCTAGTGGCTGTGCCACCCCCAGCAAAGGATGCTGCCAGGGGCCGGCACAAGTACCAGGCTCTGAAGGTCCTCAGGATGCATAGGCATCATGTTTTCTGCTGTCTGGGGCAGCCACAGGCCCGCATGCAGGACTGGCAGAGGTGAGTGCCAGGCAGAGGCTGCCCTCTGCCTTGGCAGATCTGGTGGGGCTGGAAAATCGGGAAGGGAGAAGGGAAAGCCCATGCTTGACAGCTGTCTCTCTAGGGTGAGGCAGCTGAGCCCACTACTGTGATAGGCTCTGAAACCACAAATAGCAGAGGTCAGAATCAATCACGCTGCAGCGGAACTTCCCAGAGCATAGCCCATGGGCTCACCGGCCACTTCAGTCTCCCTCCCCTTGTTAAAGGCCTCCTCATCTTTCGGGTCTCAGCTCCAGGTACTCTTCCTCAGGGAAACCCACCCTGATATCTAACCCCTACCCCCCACCCCAAGCTGGAGATATGGTCAAACTCCAGAATAGCACTTTTAAAACTGAGGCTTTTCCTGTCATAGTTGTTATTATATATTCATTTGTGGAATTATTTGATTGATATTGTGCACCTCCTAACTGCAGGTTCTGAAACGATAGTAGTTGTGTCTTTCATGTTCACCAGACTATCCTCAGGCCCTGGAATATAGTAAAAACCTGAGAAATATTAGTTGAACAAATAGATGCTTGAGTGGGTGTGGATGGGTAGATGTACACATGGATGCATGGATGGATATATGGATGCATGGATGTATATGTGGTTACATGGATGGATATGTGGATGCATGGATGAATATACAGATACAGGGATGAATATATGGGTGCATGGATGGATATATGAATGCATGGATGGATATGTGGATGCATATATGTGGATTCATGGATGTATATATGGATACATGGATGGAATATATGGATACAAGGATGTATATATGGATACATGGATGAATATGTGGATGTATGGATGGATATATGGGTTCATAGGTGGATATACAGATGGATATGTGGATGGATGGATGGATGGATATGTATATACATGGATGGATAAGGGATGCCAGGATGGGATGTGTATGTGAATGCTGCATGTAGGTATATGTGGATACATGGGTTACTATGTGGATGTATGGATAGATATGTGGATTCATGGATGGATAGGTGGATACATGGAAGGATGGGTTAGTGGCAGGATACATGAGTGGAAGAATGTATAGAAGAATGGATGCAGGGCAAGTAGGTGGATAAATAGGTGGATGGATACATGGATGGGTAGATGGAAGGATGGATGGGTGAATGTCTGGGTGGACCTTTAGAATGTTAGACTGTTAGAATGTTCATAATCATGAAACTCTAAAATACTAAAGACAGGTACTTTTTATTTGTTATATTGTTAAAATAAAACATAGCTTAGCATTGTTATTAGAAAGGACAATTACAGAGCTCAGTTCCCTCTTATAAGAGATGAGCAGACAGGCTCTGAGAAGTGAAATCGATGTGTCCAAGGTCACACAGCAAATAAGGTGTCCACGAATTGGTTTTCTTACCACTATGTGAAACAGCCTCTGGGAAAGGGTCAGAAGGCTTCGTTCCAGTCCTGTCTCTTTTGAGGTTTCTGTGTGACTTGGGACAAGTTATTGGGACTTCATTTTCTCTCTAGAAGAAAAGACTGGGTCTTTCCCAGGGGCAAAATCTAGCTTTTCCCTTGCATTTTTGGGAAGGCAAGCCTTGCTGAGATGTGTCTGATATCCCTCCCCCCACCTTTCTCAAAGCCCAATGGAGGTGTCAGGGTGGACGCCGGGCCCCTGGGGGTAAAGTGAAGTGATTTTACAGTGTGTGAGTGTGCAGTATGAATTTTTTTAGCATGAAAAAAGTGTGCAAACATGGTTTCATATTCTGTAGAGGATGAAGTCCAAAGGCCTCAGCCTGACTCTATGGCCCTGGGAGCTTCTGGGACCTCCTACCCAGGACTGGTTTGGGAGGCCCAGCCTCCAACTCTCTCTTTTGCCAGCCTGGCCACCAGCTGTAGCTCCACGCATGACTTTCCACTCTCTGGTGTGCCCCGGGGGTTGGGGGAACCTGCATGTCATAAAAGGGCCCTTAGCGAGTTTCTGGCACCACACAACCTGCCTGGAATTTTCTCACTACCCTGGACTTCTGCAACCCCAGCCTCTGTAGCTGGGTGTGTGTCTGCCAGGGAGAGCTTCCCCTTCCCCAGAATGAGCCCCAGACTGCCTATCCCCACCTCGAGGAAAAGGGGCTCCACATGTTGGGAAGGGAAGGACCTCTGTAGCAGCCATAGAAGAAGGTTGGTCTTGAGCATCTTGAAGCCCCAGACACAGGATTGTGGGAGTCAGAGAGAAGGAGATCTCAGTCTGCCTGGGAGAGGTGGGGAGAAAAACCACGCCTTACAGCAGAGGTTAAGGGTGGGGTGCAGGAATTGGGGGAGGGGGCAGAGTGGGGAGAGAAGAGGAGGCTGGGGCGGAGCTCCCAGGGGCCATAAAGTCAGGCTAATGAGGCATTTGGACTTTATCCTCTGTGGAACATGAAACCACTTTTTAAAAAAGGCGTTCACACTTTTTGACATTAAAAATTCATACTGCACACTCGCTTAATTTTATTTTATTTTTTGAGATGGAGTCTTGCTGTGTCATCCAGGCTGAAGTGCAGTGGCACAATCTCAGCTCACGGCAACCTCCACCTCCCGGGTTCAAGCGATTCTCCTGCCTCAGCCTCCTGAGTAGCTGGGATTATAGGCATGCCCCACCATGCCTGGCTGATTTTTGTATTTTTAGTAGAGACAGGGTTTCATCATGTTGGTCAGGCTGGTCTCGAACTCCCTACATTGTGATCCGCCTGCCTCGGCCTCACAAAGTGCTGGGATTACAGATGTGTGCCACCGCTCCCGGCCGCAAACTCACTTATTTAACAACAACAAAAACGACAGCAAAGATACAATTGAACGTTTAGTAAAAAGTAAATTTTCCTTCCTCTTCTCCCAATTCCTTCTGGAGAAGCAATCCTTGTTAACAGGTCTTGTATATCTTTGGAGAGATTGAGGCTTTATCGATTCAGTGTATTCCATTGCTTCCTTTTTGTAAGTGGTAACGTACCATACACACCATTCTCTTTTCCAGTATATGCTTTATATATATATATATATATATATATATATATATATTTTTT
>NW_016107855.1:341670-431204 GCF_001604975.1 Cebus imitator
TTTTTTGAGATGGAGTCTCCCTCTGTCGCCCAAACTAGAGTGCAGTAGTGCTTTCTCGGCTCACTGCAACCTCCACCTCCATGGTTCAAGTGATTCTCCTGCCTCAGCCTCTGAGTAGCTGGGACTACAGGCATGTGCCATCGCACCCAGCTAATTTTATTGTATTTTTAGTAGAGATGGGGTTTGGCCATGTTGGTCAGGCTGGTGTTGAACTCCAGACGTCAAATGATCCATCCACAATGGCCTCCCAAACTGCTGGGATTACAGGTGTGAGCCACTGCACCCAGCCTTATAGATAATTCTGAGCAGCACACGTAGGTCTAAAACATCTCATTGGTTTTACTCCCACTTGCTGTCCTGCTGTATGCTCTGCGCTTCATTACCCATTCCTACCAATGGACATTGACTTCGTTTCTAGCAATTTGCTTCCACAGAAGATCCTGCGATGAACATATTCTCACGCATCCAGCTTTGAGCGTGTGGGCTGGTACGCAAGTTGGATAACTTCTTAGAAGTGATATTGCTGGTCAAAGGATACATGCATTTAATTCAGTACATGTCACCACATTGTCCCCTAGAAGGCTTTGAGCAGGGGAATGACAGGCCTCCACGGTCTGACCAGTTGCTGCTAATGCATTTGGCAAAAGCGGGTAGAAAGAGTAAATAATTGGATTATAAGCCACCCAGTCTCCAGGTCTGAGATGGGCTAAAGTATCTTCAATTGAGCGTTTATTCAGAGTCCCTGGGAGCCCTTTCAAAGCCCTCGGCTCTGTGCACTCTGTAGTGCTCTCTGGAGCCTGGGAGAAAGGGATTCCAGTAGACAAGTTTCTTTGCTGTGGGGAGAGGTCCCCAGTTCACCAGTCATGCAAGGACCCACATCCCCCCATTGGGGGATGGCTGCAAACAACCTAGTGGGGAGAGGACAGGCTGCTGACAGCTGCAAGGAGCGAAGTTCAGCCAAAGCCCGCACAGAGAGCTGCCAAGAGTTTCTTCTTTTCATTTTTCCAAGCCTTGCGCTTTGGGCTGGGGCACAGTGTCATCCTCATGTTTCCTATTATTTTACAAGGCTCCCATCAAAGCACCAGCCGCGCAGGCTCTTTGATGTCTGAGCTGGAGCTTGCCTCCGCCTTGGGGAGAAGCATCTTTGCTGAGGATCAAGAGGAGAGTGAGGCCTGAGATGGCCCACGCCTCTCTCCTACGTGCTCCCCTGGCTCCTCTCCTGGCTGGGACCCCAGGCCCCTGGAGGGGGGCGGAGGGACCATCACAGCCAGCCAAGCTCAGAAGGGGCTGCAGAGGCCCAGAGCGGGCCAAGGGGCTACTCCAGGCCACACAGCAAACTGGGAGAGCACTTCAGCTCTGGTGGTGATCAGACACTGGGTGAGACGGCAGGCGATTCCTAGCAGGGCCAAACCAGGCCTGGCAGGCAGCCTTTGCCTCTTGGTTTCTCAGTTTCCCCACCTTACTTCCTAGAAGTCTTTTGGGGCTGATACCGTGCAGCTCGTATGGTGCTTGTATGGATGTCTGCAGCCCCCCTGCCTAGGTTCAAATCCTGGGCTCTGTCCCTTTTAGCTATGTGACCTTGAGCAAGTTACTTAGCACAACTGAGCCTCAGCTTTTTCCTCTCTAAAATAGGATAATGGCAATTCTTACCTTAGAGGGTCCCTGTGTGGGTGCAATGAGAAAATTCACAGAAAGTACTTAGCACAGTGCCTGACAGGTGAAGAGCCTTGAAAAGGAAGAGCTCTTATCGTTGTTGCTGAGGATGACAGTGAAGAAGTGGGAAGGGGGATTCTAGGGAGAAGGGGCTCCTGCAGCACAGACTTGCTGCTACACCTCCCCGTCCCCACCCCAGTCCTGGTCTAAGGATGGACTGGGGCCTTCTCTGCAATCCAGGGAATTAGCTCCTCCTCTGCCCCACCTCCCAGCCCCTATTTCTAATTCCAAGGCTCTCTTCTGAGCCTCAGGGTTAGGGGGGTGGGGAACAGATGAGACAAAGATGCCAGGCCTGGGACAGGGCACTAATGGTGTCTGGGCCGGAAGGTCTGGTAGGTGGGGGAGGGGTGTCTGGAGGATGTGGCCTGCAGCCCTGCCTCCTGGGGGCAGCCAGAGTGGAAGGGGGGTGGGTCTTGGCAAAGCTGAAAAGGCTGGGATTTGACTTGGAAACACATTGAGAAGTCCCTGGCGGCTGCCTCCTCAGAAACAGCCCCTCTGAAGTGGAGCCCGGGACGGGGAGGCTGTTTTGTATAAAGGGGCTCTGGGGACCTCAGTGATGGAGAATGAACTGAAACCTCTCCCCCAAAATTGCAGCATGCACAGCCGAGCCCACAGCACTTCCTGCAGGCCTGACCCAGGGGCTGCAGAATTCCAGCCATCAAGCCTGTGTGGGACAAGAGGCAGGACAGGGGAGGAAGGGACCCTGGAGTGCACAGATAGGAAAGGGCAGAAACACCTTCTCAGATAGCCCAAGCCCCGCCTGCCTGTTTTTTGTCTCATCTGCATTGAGCCTGTGATATTACTTACATAACATTTTTCCTTAAATTGATTCACTTAAAAAAAACTTGAATACATTTATTTCAAAGGCAATTTGATATTGCTACTGTAAATGGAAGAGGCAACACTCCCGGTACATGGTAACCATGTAGATAAAATACAATAAAAACAAAACAATGTTGCTAAATTTTACCTAGAGCCTAAGACTTGTTCTCTCTCTTCCTCTCTGATAAAAAGGGAGATTAACAAGCGTCAGAGCTGTGTTAAAGACAGGCTAGCACCCAACAAAGACTTTTTTCTTGATTAGATGTGCCAGATAAAATACAAGATGCCCATTAGGTTTGAATTTCAGATAAACAATGAATAATTTTTAGTATATGTCCTAAATATTGCGGAGTCCCTGCTTACCCTGAAAAAAGTTATTTGTTGTTTATCTGAAATTCAAATTAACTGGGTCTCCTGTATTTTTACTTGCTGAATCTGGCAACCCTACCCTTGATGAATGAAAGAGAGTTTTTAAAGGAATAGTGTTCTCACTGCTAAGTGATATTGGATATTTCCACGTCCCTATGCCACCAAGAAAAACAAAATCTTGAGAAACACTGTTCTGATTCACGGTGGAATTAAACCAACAAAACAGACGAGTGTGGGAATCTGCAGGTAGGTAAGAACGTTCCAAATGGGGGAAATTCTGAAGGCTCCATGCAGGAGAAGGAGGCACTGGGGCTGGACCCATAGGCCAGCTAGAGCAAGACAGCAGTCTTGGAACCTGAACACCCTTTCCCCCATTGAGCCATGCATGGCCTGAAGGACAGAGAACTCTCCTCAGGGATTAAGGCTTGATCCTTCTTTCAGAAGACAGGGGAGCTTGTGTTTGAGTGACTGTGGTTTGTGAGCTTGAACAACTGCGTGTGTTTGCCCAAATCACACCCTCTCAAGATGGAAAAGAGGCTTTAAGGGGATCTCCTCTAATACTACCTACTAGCCCTGCCCACCCCATGTAGGCATCTGAACCTTGTGTCCAATGATGGGGTGCTCACTACCTACCAAGGTATCTTTCCATCACTGGGCAGCTTAGGAAGCTCTTCCTTAGGCTGAACAGAAACCTGCCTTCCTGTAATGCCTCTGTAGAGTTACTGCTGCCTTCTGAATAAAGAGCTCCCCTCTGCCCCGGGACAGTCCTTCAGAGCTGTATTGGTAGCTGTATCAGACTGGAGTCTGAATAGACCCATTTCTTTGAATTCTACCTCTTATAGCCTGGTCTCTGACTTTTTTGCAGAGTGATGGCCTTAGGACCCTAGACCAGGGGCCTGCCTGGCAGCCCTAACTTGAGTTCTGTCTTCAGGCAGGGAGTAAGGATGAGGTTGGTCCTGGGAGCCAGGGCCAGGGCAGAGGCAGGACAGGAGGGAAGCTCCTTTCTGAGCTTTTGGATGCTGAGTCTGCAGAGTTGCAGACGGAGCCCTGGAGACCTGGATTCTGTTCCCTACTCAGTCCTTTATGTGTTGCATAGCTTCAGGCAACATCGCTTTCCTTTCTGAGCCTTTGCTCTATTTTACATATATACCGGGAGTGGCTTGGCCTAATTCTTTTTATTTTTTTGAGACAGGGTCTCACTCTGTCTTCCAGGCTGGAGTGCAGTGGTATGATCTTGGATCACTGCAACCTCTGCCTCCCAGGCTCAAACCATCCTCCTACCTCAGCCTCCCAAGTAGCTGAGACTACAGGTGTTCACCACCAAACTGGCTAATTTTTGTATTTTTGTAGAGATGGGGTTTTGCCACACTGCCCAGGCTGGTCTCGAACCCTTGGGCTCCAGTAGTCCCCCCACCTGGGCCTCCCAAAGTTCTGGGATTACAGGCATGAGCCACCACACCCAGGGCTTGGCCGGTTTCTAACAAAAACATTGTGTCTGTTCTGGTTGGCGAGTGCTGGCTGGAATTCTGTGATAAGAAGGATCAGAGGTGACATCTGGATTTGATGGGTAAATGGGCAGTGTGTGGTCAGTGGAATGGCGGTTTGAGAGCTATGTAGGTACCAGTCATGGAAGACTTAGGGGGCTCCCAGCTCTGGCAGTGCTTGGCTTTGGAATAATAAAGCCCCACAAAGTGAGTTGATAATGAAGTCAGATTTGGGGTAGGGGTTATCCCTGCTGGGGGGAGGGGGTTACCCTGAATGGCCATGCTGACCATACTGCTGTCCTGCTTCAGCCTGCCGACGTGTGTCAGTTCCCGCACTGCCGCCCAGATGGCCAGCGGACAGAGGCGCTCTGTGGAACCTTGTGTGCAGGCCAGGACTTGCGGCTTGAGGGTGGCGGGGAAGGCGGCAGGGGAGCCTGGCCAAGTGGGGCTGGAGCAGTGCAGATGGGGCTTCTCTGCCGGGGGAAGATCTTTAGGGAACAAAAGCTTGGGTCAGAGCTGGGGCTTGGCTGGTACACAAACAGGCTTTCTACCCATCCCCGCCTTGCAGGGCCAGGAGGCTGGCAGAGGGGAAAACCCAGACTCTGAGTAGCTCAGAGGGGTCACAGCGAATCCTCAAGCCAGGCTGGATCCCTAAAAATCAACCAGTCTTCCCCCCAACCTACCGACAGGCTTTCCTGACAGATGGCCACGGAAATGGGTCCCACCATCTGCCTCTGGATTTGCTGCCATCTCACTGTGTGGCTTTTGCCAAGTTCCTTCCCCTCTTTCTGGACCTCAGTTTCCCCAGCTGTAAGAAGAAGGATTTGCACAGATAGTGACTAAAAGCTCTCCCAGGCCTCACATTTGCAGACTACAAGTTCCATCATCATCATCATCATCATCATCATCATCATCAAGTCTTTCAGTTCACAGAGCACTTTCCTATTTACCACTTAGTTTATCCCTCAACAGCCAGGGAAGGTGGTGAGCACTAGCCCCGGTTTTTTTCAAGATGATAAAACTCAGGCACAGAGATGGGGAAAGGCTCTTCCAAGTTTGCACAGCAAGGCAGTTGTTGACCAGGACTCTTGCTGCTATGCCCAGACTTCCATCCACTGCCCCAGAAGTTTGCAAGGGGCTGCAGTGGGGCCCCGGATGCTGTGGAGGGAGGTCAGGGGCCTGAGGGGAACAGATGTGGAGGATGAGGGGGCTGGAATGAAGCAGGCATGATTGCTTCCCTTGCCTGTTTTTTATATGGATTTCCATGTAGGAAGTATTTTGAGGAAAAAATATTTATGCCTAAAAATTGAAAGACCCCATGCTATAACAAGACTTCTCAGCTGGAAGCTGAGATGGACCCTCTTCGGAGCGGCACCCACTCTGGGTTGAGTAGCTTTACCTGGGGATTAAGCAAGAACTTCATGTGTCTAATGGAAATGAAGGGTATTTGCACATTTTAGATCATAGACATTTAGCATGCGATGGCATTTGGGTAGAGGTTACAAAACTTCAAAACACATAGAATCACCAAGTATGAAAATGTCAGCACTATGAGATGCTAATGCTGGAAGGATCCTCAGAAACATCTTGTTCCTCCTCCCCTCCCTGTTCTTCACTGAAGGGAAACAGAGTCCCAGCAAGGAAAAGAACTTGGCTGAGGTTTCACAGCATCAGGAGCGATGGGACCGGAACTTGGGTCTCCTAACTTCCCTGACAGTTTCAGCATAGGCCATTTTCTGGGTAGGCATGAGGAGTCAGGGGACAGGGGAAAGAGAAAAAAGGAGGAATCCGGGGGCCTGGGGACAGGCAGACAAGAGATATGTAAGGCCCAGCCAGTCACTGATAAGAGACCCACAATGCCATTCCAAAGGGCTATTTTATCAAGATGTAATTTTCTCCGCTGCAGACACTATTTTCTTTCTTGTGCAGACTGTGCTGGCCTTCGAGATAAGGCGCCTAGACATGTTCACACTAAGGCAGCCAAAACATGAGGCAGGAGGAAAAAAATTCCCTTCTTAATCTCCCCCCACTACAGCCCACTCCCCCCTCATTTCCTCTCATTCTCTCCAAGTTCTCATGCCCCCCACCCGCCTAGCTGGCTGGCCCCTTCCTGCCTTCCCGTAAGTCAGCCCAAAGGAGCCAGGAAGGTATGTGGCCCAGAGGCTCTTCTCAAAGGAGAGAAGTGTGACGGGGCCTCCCCTGGGAAGAGGCCCAGGCCACAGGCTCTCCCATGACCCTGCAAGGGCAGGTGGATTGGGGGAACGTCTTGTTTATAGGCTTGCCCCAGACTCTTCTCTCCTCCGTCCCCACAATCTCTGCAAATAAAACACAGCTCTCTACGGTTTGGGGTTTTAAGCTGGAGGTGATTAGAGCCTTCCCTAACCAGAGATGCTCTGCTTTTTGACCCTATCCTGACCTCCAAATCCAGGGCTTGATGGAGATTCCCAGAGGAGGGTGCCACCCTGCCTACTTTCCCCTAAACACCCCCAGACTGAAGAGATCTGGCCAGACAGGAGATCTGGAATTCTGACCCCACAAATCCAGCAGTCGCTGTGGGACTAGTCCCTTTTGCTCGCTCGGTTCTCTAGACCTCAGTTTCCCTATCCGCTCACTAAGGAGGCTGGACTCAGATATCCTGGCCTTGATATTCTACATCTGGCTTTTTCAGAAGACAATGTTCTATCCCAGGCCTCCTAGGTACTTGGTGAGTTGACAGACTGCAGCCATGTATCAGGGCCCCGCCCCGGCTCTGCTCAGGAAGTCCACCCCACCCTCCGCATCTGGATGGAATTTACCCCCCAAGGCAACTCAATTACCAGTGATCTGATCGGGATGGCTCACGTGTCAGAGGGGGCCCTGGTGAAGGTTGCTGTGTCAGAGATGAAGGTTCCTGGGCCAGTGATCCACCCCTCCCACAGCCAAGGGTACCTTCCTGAGGTCCCTGGGTCCCAGATAGGGTCTGCTGAGCAGCGTCTACTGCTGAGCAAGGGTAGGGGACCTAGAAGAGGCTGCCATCTCCTGCATGGGCTCAGACCCCCCATGCAAAGACCCAAGTCAGGGCAAGGATGCTGGAAGGTAAGGGAAGATAGTATATGCATTCACACCCCTGGGCTTCATCATGTGCCCAGCCATTGGAGTCTGCAAGGGCTGGAAAGCCTCATGACTCCTGTCCACATTCTGGACTCTAGAAGGGGAACCTAGAAGGTAAGCCTGGCACCTGCTTGCAGGGCTGTGATGGTGAGGGTTGAGGACCTAGTGCTGTGTCTCAATCACCTTCCTTGGGTAATCAAGGCCATCCTGCTGCCTTCCTGTGGCTTCTGCTAAGTTGGCTAGCGGAGGACAGTGGGCTTTGGAGCTTCCTGTTTCTTCAAGTGTCCACTCGACACCTCTTACTCTGAGCCCATTGCTCAAGGACTGCCTTCTCAGGCATCGCATCTTTCTGCTGTCTCCCACCCCTCAGCATCAACAGACACAGGAGGCTCACTGAGCCCAGGAGTTCTAGGACATAGTGTGCTGTGCTGACTGAGTGTCCACACTAAATTTGTTTGTTTGCTTGTTTTTTGAGACAGAGTCTAGCTCTGTCACCCAGGCTGGAGTGCAGTGGCACAATCTTGGCTTACTATAACCTTCACTTCCCTGGTTCAAGCGATTCTCCTGCCTCAGCTTCCTGAGTAGCTGGGACTATAGGTGCCTGCCACCATGCCCAGCTAATTTTTGTATTTTTAGTAGAGACAGGGTTTCAGCATGTTGCCCAGGCTGGTGTTGAACTCCTGACCTCAAGTGATCCACCCACTTGGCCTCTCAAAACGCTGGGATCACTGGCTTGAGCCACCGCACCTGGGCCACACTAAATTTGGCATGAATATAGTGACTTCCTGGGGGTGGGAGACCACCAGTTTACCTAAGGAGGGGCAAACTTCCCTGGATCAGAAACAGAGTGGGTCAAAACCCTCATGCTCCTCGGTAGGGGGATCTTGCCTGTGCATACCCACTGCCCTCGAAACACACCATGTTTCACGTAGGTTGGGCAGGGCTGGCCAGGCTGAGGAAGCAGTGCCCCCCGCCCACACAGAGAAACACTTACCACCTCCTTCCATCTGAGAGTCTAACCAGGACCTCTCTGGCATTCAGCTCAGCAAATGTTCACGAATGCCAATTGAGAACAAGCACGGAGCTCAGCCCTGCTGCAGGAGAAAGAAAAGACTGAGGCTGAATCTCCCTCCCCTCGGGGCTCATCCTGTCATCAGGGACAGAAAATGCTGCCCCCGGAGCCGGTCTGTGCTGCAGAGAAGGGCATAGGCTGGAGGTAGCAGTCATATTCATAGGCCACACTTAGATACTCGCCCTGCCAAAGACAGGCTCGGGTCTTTGGGCAAACACTTCGGCCTCCCTAGCAGCTTTCTGGGGTTGTCAGGAATGCACGTAGGATGATGGGAAACTCTTAGCACAGTGCCCGGCACAGAGGAAGTGCTCCATGAATGGAAGTTTTCTAGTTATTTTATGAAATAATTAGTATCCAGATAATAACCTCCCAACTACCTGAAAAACTTCCTAATGCAGAGCCCAGCCCAGAACTCCCATGGAACCCCCCTTTCTAAAGAGGCCTCTGACCTGTTACCAACAGAGAGTTCTGTGTGCAGACATCACAGCTCATGGACTTCCCACGTCAGCAAGCTGATGGCAGCAGTGGAAGGCGGGGGCCGCTGATGGTACTGGGGAGGGAGGGGTCCCAGGAGGCCTGAAGGTACAGGCTGACATGGTGGGGGATCTGGGTTGGGAAGGAGGGGGAAGTTAAGGTAGGGGCCATGCCTTGAATAAATGCCCTCTAACCCTTCATATGGCCTGGGAACCTGCTGTCTGTTTATTGCAGGGGTGTCCACACGGAAGAGCTTCTTCAGGAAGCTGATTCCGGGGCCGGATGCAGGTTACGACGAGGGCCACCCATTGGCCAGGAGGCCTGCCAGGGCCTGTTGGAACCCAGACAGGATTTAATGCCAGGATCCATTCTCAACACAAAATTCCAGACAGGGAAATCACCACGTACCGGGCGAAGCCCCCTCACATCCTTTAATATCATGTGATCCTCGTTGTTCAGTGAAACAGCTAGCTCTTAGTGCAGGGAAATGGCTAGCTCTACTTGACAGGTGAGGAACTATGTCCTTAGATAAGGGACCCCACACACTTGCTAGTGGCACGGCCAGGCCAAGAACCCAGGGCTCGAGCTTCTGCATCAGTGCCTCGTTCATGGATGGTTTGCGGGTGTTCTTCCTGGCAGGGGCAGTAGAGACACTCAGCGGTATGTGGTACTGGGCAGTCTTGGGAGCAACGCTGGGGCCAAGTGCTGAGTGAGCTCCAGGAGGTGACAGGCACCGGCTCTAGAGTTAGGGATTCCTGGTTGGAGGCCCAGTCCCCTCCCCACCAGTGTGGCCTGGGGAGACAGCTAAACCTCTCTGAGCCTCAGTTGCCCTAAAATGAGGATGACTGTGGTACCTACTGCAAAGCGAATCAGAGAAGAGATCCTGAGAAGACATCAGCAAAGACGGAGGCTCTTTCTGTTCTATGAGCGTGGGAGTGGGGGCTGGGCTTGTCTTACAGTAATTACTGCGGCACCAGTGCTGGGCACAGGCTTGGTTGTATCAGGGATTCAATCAATATCCATAATAAAGTTTGCATTTATCATGGGCACTTACTAAGTGTAAAGCACGGTGCTAACTGTTTAAATGCATGGTTAGACAGTTGATGAGAAGAGATTGAATTCTAACAGGAGAGGGGAGCTGAGGCCACCTCCGGAGAATGAATAGACACAAGTGGGGAAACGGTGCAGACCTGGGGCAAGGGGCCCTGCCTGGAGGGAGCTGGGAACAGCTCACCAGCAAAGCCTTGCCGGCAAACACAGGCTCAGAAAAGCTAGAGTCGATTTTCTTTCCTGCCATTATTTTGCTGTGTGATTTTAGCCAAGCCTCAGACCTCTCTGGGCCTCTGCTTTTGTTCCTAGAGAACAGATGGAGGGCACGAGGGGACTTGGGAGCTGAACTATCAAGGAGGGAGGCTCCTGCACCTGAGGCCTCCAGGCCTGTTGGGATCTGCCGGCCTGAAGGGGATTTCCTGGGGCCAGCCTCATTCCCAGCCCTGCTGATGTCACCCCTGGATGGGTGCCCAGAATTGGAGGGGATGCCCAGAGCAGCACTCCAGTGGGAAAAGCAGGCGCGCCCTCTCCCAGCTCACACACTGGCCCTTCCTCTGGGGCTCTAGGGTCTCCCCAGTCCCATCCCCTAGGTGGGGAAGTG
Source organism: Cebus imitator (assembly GCF_001604975.1). Lineage (NCBI taxonomy): Eukaryota > Metazoa > Chordata > Mammalia > Primates > Cebidae > Cebus > Cebus imitator. The sequence goes on from NW_016107855.1 coordinate 352,346, forward strand.
GGGATCCCTCCTGTTGAAAGAAGAAGGCACAGCCCCTTGGCACAAATCCGGATTTGCTGTGTGACCTCAGGCAAGTCTCTGCCCCTTTCTGGGCCTTGGTTCTCCATCTCTGCAATGAGGAGAGCAGAGCTTCCAAGCTCTTCTGGAACCCTTAACACTCAGGGATCCAGCTGGGGGTTAGGGGATCTGGGAAAGGGAATTGGTGCAGGGGGCTGGATTCCAGGGCCTTGCTTCCCACAATAGCACAGAAGGTGTAGGGGGTGGTGGGAAGTGCCGTGGGATAAAAGGAGCCCCAAGTCCTCCAAGTGGCTCCAGGAAGGGGCAAAGCCAGCCTGAGGTTTTGGAAACATATTTATTTTAAAGTGTCCTGTGTCGCTGAGGGCTTTTTCTTCGGGGTTTGAAATGCTACAGAAGTCAGTACTCTGATGTGTGCGTTTGTCAAGCAGAATATGGGCTGTATTTATTCATCCTTTAGCCCAAGCCCTTAAAAATATAGACGGCTAATGTCTTCAGTATGTATGAAATATCCCATATGCTCGGAAACAAAAGGGGCTCTGTTATTAAAGTTTCATTTCCACACGCCCCCTCCCCTCCCTCCCGCCCGCCCCCCGACACCCTGCCCTCCTCCCATCCCGCTCAGCCTGCTCGAGACAGAGTGCGAGTGAGGAGCAGGCGGGCAGGCGGCGGGCAGCCGGGCAGCCGTGGACAGAGGCCCGGGCACAGCCAGCCGCTGTGCCAGAGGGTGTGGCACCCGGCTACAGGTGAGGGGGCGACCACAGGGAAGGAGAACAGGGTCTTCCAAGGGAGAAAGGGCCCTGGAGTCCCTGGGATGGCCAGTGGCAGAGTGGGGGTGGAGGTGGCCCTTCTTGCGGGCGCCTGTCGGGCCGGGGCCCTGGCAGGGCCTGGCTGTCTGGGACGGAAATGCCCGCTCTGCTGCTAACTGAAACCACATGTGTCTCCCAGGCAGCGGGGCAGAGACGCCGCCAAGCCTGGGGCTTGGGGCTGGGAGAGGAAAGATGCAGGCTGGCCCCACTGTGTGCCCCAGGGTGGGTGAGGGGCTGTGCAGGAGGGGTCGGGGTCATTTGCATCTGTACAAGTGACAGTGTGTCAGAGTGTGAGTGAATCAGTTCTGTGCGTGAGCATGTTGCATGAATGAGTGTGTGTGTACACGCCGGAGCCTGTCTGCAGGTCGGTGGGGCGTCCCTGCTTGCAGGGCTGAAGTGGCCTCCTATGGCCTGAGTCCTGGGCACACTCCTACCTGTCACCCAGAGCTTGGGAGCCTGCTGGCTGCTTCCTGGGAGGGCCCTCTGGGGTGACGGGACACTCACCTGAGTGGGTGGTGGTCCTCACCCGTGCAGAGACTCCCTCATGACCACCATCCTCCTTCGTTCCTTTTCTTTCAGCCCAGCTCAGTCTTCTGGCACGTGCACAACCTCTACCCATTTCCTTGGGGGAAAAGCTGAGAAGTAGAGCAAGGAGGTAATAACAATCTCTGCTGCCACGTCTGTTTTCATCTTTTTCAGAGCAGTCACCTCCAGGAACTCTGCATAGCCATTGTAGCCCTGGCAGGTGAGAAACGTAGCCTGAGTGAGGGACAGCTTGCTCATGGCTATCGGGGAGACAGCGGTGGGCCATCCAGACCCATCTGGGGGCACAGAGAACACCGGGATGTGGGCTCAGCCTTGGTGCAAGGCTGGAGGCTGCACTCTCAGGCTCTGTGGGAAATGGGGTCCCCCGAGGGCCTAGGTGACCTGAGTCCTGGATCATCTCTCCTTAAGAAATGAGCCCTACTGGGGGCCAGGCTCTGGGTTCTGGTGGTGGCCCTGCCACTGCCTTGCTACGGATGTTGGACAGGTCTCCTCCTGTCTCCGGGCCTGTTTCCCTATCCCCACAATGGCAGAGTTGGGTAGTGTTTTCCAAAGTCTGGTGTGTGTACCTCTGGCAGCCCATGAGAGGCTGCCACACGGACTGCCAATTTCCATTGTAACAAGGAGTGTGTGTTGTTTTTACCTACAGTAGGGGAGGGTGTCTAAGTAGCATATCAAGCCAGCGGGTAGATAGAAATAAAGGAATAATTGACCCAAAGGAGTAAAAGCCAGCGATCAGGAGAAGGTCCTTGTGTTCTGTGTCTTCTGGCAGGCCATGGGCTCTCGTTATGCTTCCAACATTTTATTTTTTTGGAGATGAGTCTCGCTCTGTCACCCAGGCTGGAGTGCAGTAGCACGATCATAACTCTTCCAGCTGTTTTTTATTTTATTTTTTGTACAGACAGGCTCTCGCTATGTTGCTCAGGCTGGTCTCAAACTTCTGGCCACAAGCGATGCTTCCTTCTCAGCCTCCCAAAGTGCTGGGATTACAGGCATGAGCCACCAGGCGTAGCCGCTTTCATCATTTTAAATGCTCCTAAGAGCATTGGTTTTGACTGTCTAGGGCCTGAAGGTGTGATCTGCTATGTAGGCCATCTTTTGGCCCCCACAAACTAGCAACCGCCCTGTAATTCTGTGATTACAGAGTGGAAAGCCCAGTTGCCACCTTAGGATGTGTGTGTGTGTGTGTGTGTGTGTGTGTGGTATACACTGTGAGTGCCATGTGGGAAGGGGCAGGGGATGGAAGGAGCAGAGCTGGGGAAAAGATCAGCCCATCCTGAGTAAAACCTGGATGCCTAAGGTCACAGGCAAGGAGCTTGGGAAAGAGATTGTCCCCTGACTGACATTTTCGAGTGCTTTGTCCGGCCTCAGCCTTGCTTTGAATCACCAGGATGGGTGGGTAGGTGAGAGATCACGCTGGCCTTGGCCTTTCCTGCCATTCAGCTCTGGCTCCCAGGCCACTTGGCTGTGTTTTATCTGCCAGCCCAGGACTGGCCAGGGAGGGGTGAGCTGGGAGGATGCAAGGGTTTTGGGGGGGCCCGTTGGCAGAGCTCCCCAGTCACTTCTCCAGGAGAAGCTGGTCAGAGCTGCCATCCTTTGGGACGTACTCCCTTACCCTCCTCTTCTGCTAGGTTTGCTGTTGCTGTTACTTGTGACCACAGTTGCTTTTTTGTGGATATTCACTGGTGATTTGTCTCATTACCAGCAATTTAGGGAAGTCTGACCCTGCTCTGCTGCAGGAAGTGCAACTTCAGGACCATTCTTTCTTGTCTTGTCCTGCAACAGGCAAAAGGAACCAAACTTTGGCCGCAGGATGTGGGCAGCATCCTTGGGTTTGGATGAATTCACAGTCCCTTCTTGGTGAGGCAGCAGATGCAGAAGGAGCACAGAGCTGGGTCCATCTGATCCCTGACACTAACACGCCGTGTGGCCCTAGGCAAGCTCCGTGCCCTCTCTGGCCTGCCTCTCCTCTGGCCCCAGGAGGTATTGTCCTTGATGAGGCTAAAGTGATTCTCTAGTGCTGCCCTAGGATGAAACAAAATCCTATTTCTAGGGGACTCTTGTGCCTTTCCTAGTGGGAAGAACCTTGTAAGTTTTGGAGTTGAGCTTCCTAGAGATGGCCATTTGGAGTCATCCACAGTCCTTGGGCGCCAATTCCCTTGAATTCTGTTTCAAACCCTGGGGAAGCAGCTGGCTGTGATCAGGGGCATCGCCTCTGCCTCCAGAACGTGTCACATTCTAACTGGCTTTCAGTGGCCTTGTAGGTCCTGTGAACCACTAGCAGCTACACCCAAGGCCAAGGGCAAACAGAGATCTGCTTCATGCTGCCCTGGCATGGGCATCGTGATAGAGAGATCTGCCTGACCAGGGAGTGGGAGGTGGCACTGCCAGGTGGGGAGGATGGGCACTTACAGAGCGACTCCTTCCCAAAGAAAGATTCTCATGTAAAAACATCCGTGGTCTGCTTTGGTAAGTCACCCCTGTGGGCTGAGCAATGGGGTGCAGGTGAAGGCTGAAGATTCTAGAACTTAGCTTACCCACCGACAGTGATGCCCTGGGCTCTTGAATTCCTTAGATTTTACTTTGATTTCTTTTTCCTGGGTTTGGTAGGGGCAGTGTGGAGAAGTGGTGACAAAGTAGTTTATAGAGTCACATCCAGGTCTATCGGTGGCAATATTAACTTTAGCCAAGGGAAAACTGAAGTTAGCTGCTGGGTGAGGCAAAAAGAAAAAGAAGAGAGGCCAGGTGATCCCATGCTCTGCTCCTACCTCAGCCATGAGAGCTCGCCAGGCGACTGCATCTCAGTTCCACTTTCCTGACCTGTAAAACGGGTTGTGATGAAGATTCACGAGGTGGTGGCACAGAAGCCCTGGCACATACTGCGGCTGGCACTGAACAAATTGTAGCTCAAAGGTATCAGGCCTGCTGATAGCTCTGCTGGCTACAGGATGGGATATGATTGTCATTTCACAGAGTGGAGAATGCGGCAGCAAGTGACATGCCTAAGATGAGGGGGGCCTGGGTTCCAGTCCCATCCCCACCCCCACTGGCTCTGCAACTTCCAGCAGGTTACCTAACCCTGCCACGTCTCAGTTTCCTTGGTTGTAAGGTGGTCAGGAAAAGCACCTACCTCACAAGGCAGCTATGCGGATTAAATGAGCCAACCCTAGGCTCCTGGCACATAGTAGGTGCTCAATGAACACTCCTCTAGCTAAATGGAAACCTGGAGGCCTTTGCTCCTCCAATTGCTCCCCTCTGATAGTCCCTGTAGTCCCCAGTTGGGGACTTTGTGATTAGTGAGTTCAGGCGGCCAGAGGCCCCAAGCCCCAGCTGGGGCTCTCCCCCAGGGTCTGGTCTCAAATCTTGACGTAAACATTACCAAAAACACTTCTTGGAATGTTCTACCTGAGTCTCCCAGGTTGATGGGTGGTCAGTGCTATTTCTTGTCACTGACAGCAGAGATAGTGTGATGGTTCATACCTGAAGGATAGAGAGATGAGGAAATTCAGGAAATTGAGGCTTGGACAGGGAAGGGGCCTCTGTGGGATCAACGTGGCAATGAGGCAGGTGTGGAGGGGTGGAGGCAAGAAGGTGGAAAACCTTATGGGGAGAGGGAAAGGAGAGGTCCTTGGTACCTACCTGGACAGGCCTCCTTTCCAGCTCCACTGGAGCAGGAATGGGTTAAAGGGGACCGGAAAGGAGAGGAAGAAAGCAAACAGGCAGGAGAAAAGCCTGGAGCTGCAAGCTCGCTGGGGTTGTTTGGTCTGGCTGAACCACCTCCTGGGCCACTCCCAGCAGCTCTGCAGACAGACTCCAGCACCCCACCACATGCACGCATGCACACACACACACACACACACACACAGATACACACACACACTAACAGATATGCACAGACAGAGACACACACAGGTACACAAATTGATGGATACACTGATACATAGAGACACACATAAATACAGGCACACACGGCTACATAGACACACAAATACACACAGGCAGGTATACATAGAGACATACACACACAGATGCATATATACATACCCAGAAACACATATACATCACACTTACACGCAGTTATATGGATACATACAAAGAAGCACAATTACACAGATTACACACAGACACATACATACAGAGTGTCACACAGAAATACATACAGACATACAGACACAGATACAAGCCCAAACATGCACACAAACACACACACACGCAGATATCATGCAGATATTGACACATACACAAGATTCACATACAAACATACGCAACGTATACATATACATACAGACAGACATAGACACACACACGTGCACAGACTCAGCAGAGAAGCTCCAAGCTGCAGGACAGAGGCTGGGATGGTTTATTTCCGTAGCTACTTCTAGTTCAACCTGCTCCCCTCTGCCCCAACAACTTACACAGGCTCAACCCCCTCACTGCAATAATAACACCTACTGTATACTGGACACTTGCCACATGTCAGGCTCTGTTCTAAGCGCCTATGTTAACTTGTTTAATCCTCACAACTACCCTGTGAGATGGGCACCGTGATTAGCCTTGATTTGATTTGTACATGGAGAAACTGGGGCTCAGAGAGGGGAAGTCACTTGCCCAAAGGCCACACAGTTTGCTTATGGCTTCTCCAACGCAGGCGGCCAGTGTGCAGAGCCGGCTGGCGGACCACGCCTCCCCGCACCCCCACCCCCACCCCCCGCACTGTTTCAGAGCGCTGGGCTCTCGCTCTGTGCTGGCACAGGGACCAGCTCTCTCGCCTTCAGCATTGCTGTTCCCTGTGGAACAGCAACATGATTTTGCCTTTTCTCAGCTCCAGGGAGGGATTGGAAGGAGCAGCGCTAAATGTCTGAGTGTGCGCTGAGCCAAGGCTTCAGGGAGGAGGTGAGGCAGGTGACAGGGCCGGCCAACCGATCCAGTCTGCAGTTAGGCTCAGCGCCCTTCAGCCTCCTCTTTTGATGTCTTCCTTTCCTTGACCTGCTCCCAGCCCCTGAGCCCGAACCTCTATCCTCCAGCTCCTCCCTGTCCAGTATCTGATGCCCTCACACTGTTCTTCATCCAGCCTCAACGTGTGTCCTGAATACTAGCTTAGGATAAATGTTGACAAAACATATTTCCCTTCTGTTATTTTATTCCATCCTACGTGGGAGGTAGGGGGAGGAGGTTATTATCTTTTGATAGACTTGAGTCTGGGCTCCAGTCCTTACTGAGAGTTCTTGCCAGCAGGACGCAAACTAACTTAAATATGTATCCGGTCCTCCATTGGGCTCAAAATGCCAACTGCCCAGGTACAGGATGTGGGAGATATGGCATAAAAGTGGCAGCTGTTTAGTGACGTCTTTGTGGACCACAAGCACAATAGGGACATAGCTGTTGAAAGAAAAAGAAAAGCTAATCTGATGTTAGGCTGCATTAATAAAGGTAGAGTGTCCAGAGTGAAGCAGGTTATGGTCTTACCATGCTCTGCGCTGGTCTGGTTTTCCTGTAATATTGGGGTCAGTTCATTTCTACTGAGGAGTTTCTCATTCTCTGCTTGTTTACCACCAGTGATAGGGAGCTCAGTACCTACTGAGTCATATAATAACCCAAGGAATCCCTTAGCCCAATGCCAAGGGGTGCCAGCATAGCTGACCTTTACTGAGGACTGTCTTTGCCAGGCACATTTAAATGAGAGGTAGGTACTATTATTATTCTGGTTTTACAGATGAGGAACCTGAGGAACAGAGAATGATATAACTTGTCCAAGGTCTCACAGCTGGTATGTGGCGGCATGCAGCACCGGACCGTGGCAGTAGAGAGCAGCCCTCCTGATTACAATTCCAGTGCTGTCCCCTGAAACGTAACACGAGCACACATGTCATATTACATTTTCTATCAGCTACACTAAAAAAGTTTTTTTTTAAACAAAAAGGTAGAAAAAAGAAACCCGTGAAATCAATTTTAATAATGCATTTATTTAAACTCCAAATAGCGCCATTTTAACATGTAATAAATGTAAAAAAAAAACTTGTTAATGAGACATTTTACATTCTTTTTTTGGTCTAAGTCTTGGAAATCTGGTGTGTATTCTTTATTTACAGCACATCTCAGTGTGGGCTAGCCACATTTCAAATGCTCAGTAGCACATATGGCTAGTGGCCGCCATGTGGGACAGCACAGCGCTATACTATATTGCCTCTTGAGGCGCTCACTGTAGCATAGCCTAGCGTATAGGAAGAATCCATAAATGTCAGTCACTAGTATGATTATTTTTATCACTGGTGGTTGTTGGTGGTGGTCCAGGGAGAAGCTGCACTGAGCCTCAAGCCCTTGGCATAAACTGTGCACTGATGTCACTCTTCTTAATCCAAGTCCTTCAAGCCAGGAGCTCCATGTCTCGCAGGCAGAGCCAATTTCAGGAACCTTCGGCCCAAAAGGGCCAGTGTGACTCTCTAAAAGGGGAGGAGAGACCAGCTTGAAGCCCCTCCATCTCCCTGGCTGGCCAGCTGTGTTCCACATGAAGTGAAGCTTCCTCCGAGCCTTTAAGCCTGTGGCCCATCTGCTCTGGAGTGTGGGGCAGCCAGGCCCACATCTGCAAAGGAGAGGATAAGAGCCTCTCTTCTTGTGGCTCCTTTCAGCTGGTTAAGGCTTTAAATGGAAAAAAAACAAATGAATAAACCCCACTATTCTTAATACAGTTTTTTACCTGAAATCCCAGGAGTTAAATAATGGAGCAGGGATGAGGGCTCTGCACGTTCCCTATACCTGTATGGTCTCCAGCAGCTATACAGTGCTTGCAAAGAGTGATGGTTCCCAAACCTACCTGCACATAGGAACCACCTGGGAAGCTTCAAAATACCCTGGTTCAATCCCAAGAGGTTGCGGTTTAATTTGTCTGGGGTGTGGCCAGGGCTTTGGAATGTGTAAAAGACCCTCAGGTGATTCTGATGAGTTGGACAAGTTTGAGAACTGCGTGCTAGCCCTTAGGGGCATAAGCTCAGGTCGTCCTCACAGTCGCTATGAGGCAGGCGTGGTTAGGGCTCCCACTGCACAGATGAAAGATTGGAGGCTCACGGGAGTAAGGCAACTGGCGCCACTTCAGCCAGCCAGGAAATGGGTACGGTAGGGATTCACTAGCCATGGTTTAACCAGCAGTGTGTGGATAAACGTCTAACAACTTGCTCTCTGGAGAAGAAAAAAGCCTTGATTTGTAGCACCTGCCGGTTTCCGTGGTGTAGCTACTCCCACCAGGGCCCGTTTTAAGCCATTGACAATGTCCCTGAATGCAGAGCTGGGAAAGGGTGTGTGCATTGGCTGTTGAGACAGTGTGGCTGGCTTCAGCACACAGCTGGGCCACTTGGCATGGAGAAGAAGGGATCCCATTTGGTAGATATAGTTAAACATTTTCTATTTTTATTTTTTTTTATTTCTTAAATTTTTTGAGATGGAGTTTCACTTTCGTCACCCAGGCTGGAGTGCAATGGTATGATCTCAACTCACTGCAACCTCTGCCTGCTGGGTTCAAGCAATGCTCCTGCCTCAGCCTCCTGAGTAGCTGGGATTACAGGCATGAACCACCACACCCAGCTAATTTTTGTATTTTTAGTAGAAACGGGGTTTCACCTTGTTGGCCAGGCTGGTCTCAAACTCCTTACCTCCGGTGATCCGCCTGCCTTGGCCTCCTAAAGTGTTGGGATTACAGGCATGAGCCACCATGCCAGGCTGGTTAGGCATTTTGTGAATTTTTAGTCCTTGAACCCTTTCTGCAATGCACTATTTGGGAGCCCCAATATATGCAACAGATAAAAAGCAGTGAGTTAGCAGCATAAGTTTATTATAGAAACTGAAATCATAGTATCAGTCTCAGTCTCTTGTTTAAACTGGGGGACAGGGTGAGGGGGCACTGTGAATGTGGCCGGGAGGGACCGTGAGCAGCAGCCTCAGAGCCAGGGCCCTGTGCACCAGCCCTCTCCCCTCCACTGACTGTGTGGCCTTGGGCAAGTCTCTTCCCATCTGAGCCCCCATTTTCTGGTGTGGCCAAGGGAGACTGAACTGTGTGCAGAGTGGCCTCTGCCCTGTCACACCCCTGCCTGACCCCAGCCAGTCCTAGCCCCATATTTATAGCCATGACTTCAGTCTCCCTAGTTCCTCTGAAGCTGGTTCCCTGGCCCATGTATTTATAAACCCAGCAGGGCAGAAATAGATGTGACGTGCAGGGGACTTGGCTGGTTCTGTGAGCAGGCTGGCTTCAGTGAGTCCATTTGGAACAGGCTTGAGTCCCCCAGCATCTCGGGTGCTGGATTCCACAGGAGTCTAAAGCTGGAAGCGCACTTTGAGACCCCAAGCCCAGCCCTGTGACTGTGTAGTGGGGGTCACCAAAGCCCAAGTGTGGAGGCATGTGGCCACAGTCACAGCAGGCATGGCAAAGCCAGGGCCAGAACAAAGGACTCCATGCCGTGTGAAATGGCCTCTCCCCAGACCCTCAGAAAACCTCCAGTGACCACGCCAGGCCCCAGATGCCTATCAGAGTTCCAGCTTGGTCATTTTCCTGCCCTAGGATCATGGGTGGAGACTCACCCTCCATGAGCCTCCGCTTCCTCAATCTGTTAACTGGGGGATAACAGTAGGTGCCGGCCTCGTTATGTTATTGTGAGGAAGAAACAAGAAACAAGACTGAAACAGTGCCCAGCACATGCTCAACATTCAGTAAATGGTAGCTCTTGTAATGCCCTCAGTTGCCACTTCACAAAAACAGTAATCGTAATAACAACAGCTGTTTCTATTGAGCATGTACACAGGTTAATCCTTACAAAAATACAATATCATTATCACTGTCCTCAGACTCATTGCATATCATGTGTTTCACAGACAGGAGATGCTCTACCACTAATGAACTTGGAAAAGAGTGTTCTAAAAAAGAATGCTAATATACAAAATCTTATTTTTTTATATACAGGATCACAAAACATACTCATTTCTAAATAGTAGACATATTCAGAATGGAATAGGAAAGTTCTAAAATGGTGAGCAATTGAATAGTCAGAATATTAGCATAAGAAATATGTCTCCCAGGAGTTTGCAGGGCTTATGTTTCTAAGTTTGCCACCTAATGTTGGTTTTATGTTTTTTTTTATAATTGCATATGAGAATTTAACATCATAGTGAACTTGAAATGCATATGCTATTCAAAACACGGCATGGCATCTGTTAAGGTTTGTTCTGTTCATACCACAGTTTCTTTATCTTAATGACACACAGGACTCCCAGGCTGCCTTTCTGGCTTATTTTTCCATTGTATTTAACATCATCTGACATACTTTCTTATTTATTTATCTGTCCACCCCAGCTAACATGTGAGCTTCACGTGGGCAGGGTTTTTTTCTCTTTTGTTCACTGTGTACTTCCAGCACTTAAAATAGTGATGGCACTTAGCAGGCATTCTGTGAATATGTGTTGAGTGAACAGGTGAGTCAATGAATGACTGAGTCTCCATTCTACCAAGAGGCACCTGAAATTCAGTAAAATGCAGGGACTTGTCTGAAGTTGCCCACTATTCTCAGGCTGAACTGAAACCTTACCTCTCCTAAGACCACCCAGTGTGCCCAGCTGGAAGTTCTTCCCAACCTCTTTGTGCCAAGGGCTGGTTTCCGGTGGCTCCTGGGGCTCCCCCCAGCTGCACTTCATGCCCATCCAACACTGGTCCCTTCTGCCCCAGGAGGTGGGGCGAAATGGAGGGCAGGAGAGGACTAGGGAGGAGGGAAAGAGGTCACAGCAGGCTGGACATCCAGCATGGTTGATGCTGACAGCTGCTGAGTCAGGGAGGAAGGATGCCAAGATTGGTCAGTTTGCCCTGAAGGACTAGAGGGAGGGGTCGGCACCATGGGATCACGGTGGACATGCCTCTGGGACTGACTCCCCCAGCTGGAAAGCACTGGAACTGGGCAAGGCCAAGAAGAATTCAGGTGTAGCAGCAACCTTGCTGCTACCGCCCTCACTAACTACTTTGCCCAAGGCCTTTCTCAGCTGCAGAAACTGGGGCCCAGTGAAAGAAAGTGATTCTTCCTAGACTACATAGCAAGGTAATGGAAAATGCTGGGCTTTCTCATGCTTACTAGCTCTGGAGGTTGGAAGGGCTTGGGATTCCCCACCTTTGGAGCCATGGGGAAGGAACCCTCCACCTTGGCTCTCATCCCCTCCTTGGGAGAGAAACACTAAGGCAGGAACATAGGTCAGATTTGCAAGGACGATAGAAGCTTTCTTCCCATTGTCAGGGAGAACCCAGCTCTGGACAAGCCAGGCAGTTCCCCCCACCCCAGTCTGCTGCCAAGGGTGCTGCCAGAGAGAGGTCTGGTGGGCAGGTGCACCCGAGCCATCTGATCCCATTCTGAGTCACCTTTTTCTCCAGGGTGCCTCCATTTTGCCCCTCGGGTATACCTATAGCTAATTTATTGGTCACTCCACATGTATTGTTTCACTTGATAAATACGCATCTACAATGTGCCCGGCAATGTACCACACATTGGAGAGAAGCTCCTTTCTCCCTCCCATCCTTCCATTTCCCATCCCTCTCTTTCATTCATTCATCTTTTCATCCTTTAATTCAGCAACTACTTATACCATTGAGATAGTACAGCCTTATGGATAAGAGTGACATTGCGAGCTAGACCATCAGGACATGAACCCTGACTCACTCACTAGCTGTGTGAGCTTGGCAAGTCATGCAAGCTCCATTTCCTTATCTGCACAATGGGGGTAATAATAGCACCTTCCTTATATGGTGTGATGAGTATCAAATGAGCTGCTGCAAATAAAGTGTCTGAATAGCACCTGACACAGTCAACACTTCATAAACATCACCTAGTATCATTGTTAAGGTTTTTTGTTTTCCTTCCTTCCCTCCCTCCCTCCCTCCCTTCCCTCCTTCCTTCCTTCATTCCTTCCTTCCTTCCTTCCTTCCTTCCTTCCTCTCTCTCTCATTCTTTCTTTCCTTCTTTCTTTTCTTTTCCTTTCTCTCTGGGTCTCACTCTGTCGCCCACGCTGGAGTGCAGTGGCACAATCACGGCTCACTGCAGCCTTGACCTTCTGGACTCAAGCACTCCTCCCGCTCAGCCTTCCAAGTGGCTGGGACAACAGGCGTGTGCCACCATGCCTGGCTAATATTTAATTTTTTGTAGAGACAAGAGTCTCACAAAATGTTGCTCAGTCTGGTCTCGAACCCCTGGGCTCAGGTGACCATGCCACCTTGGCCTCCCAAAGTGCTGAGATTTTAGGCGTGAACCACTGGTCTGGGCCTGTTGTTTTATGTGCCTGGCCTTGTGCCAGCCACTGAAGAAATTGCTCCAAAATTCTCCTCTTGTTGGAACCGCTGTCTGCCAGCCCTCTTTTCAGTCTCCTGCCTTCTGCTCTGGCCATGTTACCTCCAACGCAAACCCACAGAGCTGGGCCTTGCAGTGGTTTTCCCCAACCCTGTAGGGCTGCCCCCCACAGCTAGCAGGAGAGAGCCTAGGCAGCCAAAGCCTGTCACAAGCTGGCCACCTTCTCGGCCCTTCCGTACATGTCCTAAACTCAGCTATCCAAGCCCGCCTGATTCTTCAGAGTCATCCCCGATTGTTCTGCCTTCTTGCCTTCACTTGGACTTGGTTGATCTTTACCCCAGGAAGCCCTTTCTCATTCCCCTCAGCCAAGAATCATAAGATTTGCCTTTGAGTCTGCATTTGCAGTGATGCTTTATCTGTGAGCAACAGGGAGCCATGGAAAGCTCTCAGGTGAGCAACACATTCAGAGCTGCACTCTAGGGCAATGGATCAGACTTCGTATAGGATGGAAACAGGAAGGGACAGCGGGTGGGGAGGTCAGGTAGGGAGCCTTGGGCAGTAGGGCCTTTGGAGGAAGGAGGGTCTAGTCTTCCTGGGCTGCTTCTCCCTCCACCCTATAGTCTTACACCGATAAAATTAGATATTGTGATTTCCTCAGCATGACTCAGTGAGTCAATGGAAGAGTAGAAACAAGAGCCTCACACCCTAACTTCTGCAATGTACCTACTTAAGCCCTGATGCTCAGCACCCCTCGCTTCCTTTTCCTTCTTCTGCAGCACAAGGGAGGCTCTTTTGAACCCTGGGGACTCTGCAGATGACGGGGAATCAGGAGGAGCCTGGATTGTGCCTTATAATCACTGCAGTCTATGCACACCAAGCACTTGGGGCCCCGAATGCCAGGCTTACCAAACGTCCGTAGAGCCCAGCAGGTGAGCAGCACACAGCAGTGTGAAGGAATAAGCCTATATTTTCTCATTAATCCCTACAACAATCCTGGAAAGTAGATTCTGTTTCAAGCCTTGTTTTGCAGGCAGGAAAAGTGAAGCTTAGAAAGATAAGAGACATGTCCAGTGTCAGGCAGCCACTGGGTGAGAATTCCAACCCAAACCTGATGCCAAAGTCTGTGCCCTTTCCCCACCACACACACAGCAGCAGAAGGGATGTGAGGGTCCCAAGGCCATTGCAGAAGCCAACAGGAGGAGCCCTCGGGTGTCTTGGCTGGCCCTCAGACTGTGGAGCACCTGATGCTCAGCCAGTCCTCTGGTCCTGCAGGCCTCCGCTTGGACTCATGCAGAAGTGAAAGGGAAGGAGAAGTGGAGGCTGACCCCTCAGAGGGAGCAGGGCTTCTGTGAGGAGCCAGAGTTGGAAGGTCTGGGCACCTGGGTTCCAGTGCCATGCCTGCCTCTGGCATGCCACACAATTGCAGGTGAATCCTTCCCCTCTGGGTTCAGAGTTCTCTCTGAGATGATGACAGTGGTTTCCATGGACTCTATTGGACTCTATCGGCCCTTTCTGCCAAGGCTCAGGTATTTTACAGCCTGTATCCAGATGAGGGTCAGGAATCTGGGGGAAATGGAGTTAGAGGTTCGTAGGACTCCCTCTCATGTCTGTGGAGGCTATGGCAGGTCCTTGCCTACCCACAGAGGAGCCCCGTCCTCATGGATGGATTGGCCATCTGAGCTGTGGCAGAGCCCAGCAACCCCAGGGACTGTGGGGGGTCCCTGGAGTCTGCGGCTGCTGAGAGCAGTGGTTACAAGCACAGACCTCAACTGCCTCCATTCACATCCTGGTTTGCCATGCCCCACCCGTGTGACTTGGGACACAGTGCTTACCTCTCTGTGCCTCAGTTTCCTCCTCTGTAGACTGCACTCACACAGCAGGAGTGTCAGGTAAAGGGCTGGGTTCAGACCTAACAGGTGCTCAGTTAGTGGCAGCTGCCATTATTGTTGTGGGTGGCGATAGCCCCCTGCACAGAGGTGGGTGCTGCAGGGCTCAGGCCAGCACAGGACCTGCCCAAGCTCCCCGACTGGGTTGGGAGTCCTCCTTCCTCCTTGGGAGGGGACCTTGAATTGGAGTGCTCCTGCCAACTCCTCCCTCCTGGCTTGGCAGCATGAAGACAACGCCGGCCAAAAATATTTGTGTGGGCGGAAAGTTAACTTTTCCGCCTCTCTCTTCTTTCCTGGAAACCGTGGCCACCGTCAAATACATCAAAACAGAAGCAGGGATAGAGTGAGGCGAGGCCCCTGTGGGGAGTCAGAGGAGCCCTGCCCCCTCCCCACACCCACTCCTTCTGCCTCCGGCCATCTGGCTCTACCCTGGGGGATGACAGAGGAGGGTATCCAGGTGCTTAGAATCAGGGGATCCTGCAATGCCAGAGTTGGACGGATCCTCCAGCATCATCTGGCTCAGTCTCTCCCCGGTGCCCTCAGGGAAACTAACTCCAGAGTGTGGAAGGCACCTGCCCCTGTTCATACAGCCAGTCCTGTCTCTGCTGCGTGCTGTTGGCCTTTGTGAAATTCTAAGATTCTTTGAAACTCAAATGGCAGAAATCTGGCAGCAGAAAGCACCTGGAGATGAATGAGGGCCTAGAGGCTCTCCTCCATGTCTCTGAATCCACCATCCTGGTCAAGGTGTCAGAGCTAGGTTAGAATCCCAGCCTGGCCACTTACTAGCTGTGTGCCTGAGGCAAGAAGTCACTTCACCTATCTCAGCCTCAAGTTCCTCACCTCTGAAATGGGATAATAATAAGGTAATTATCTCATAGGGTTGATGTGAGAAATTACAACAATAACCTAAGTGAATAACCCAAGATGGAACAGGTGCTTCTGTTCTTCTCCTGGGGGCGGAAAGTGGGCTTCTTTCTCCTGATTACCGTGTCACTGAGGCTGCTATAATATAGCAGGTGCCTGGTTATCTTTCTGATCCGGACGGTTGTTTGCCTTTCCCCTGGTTGGCTGTGATTTGCCCTGGGGCTTGGTAATGCGCTTATCTCTCTGCTTGCTTGCTTGCCAGACTCTCCTGGCACAGCCCCAGCCAGAAACCAAGACCTTGACCCAGCCTGCTGTGGTGGGAGGTGCCTGATCCTTGCTTGGGGGCGGAGGCGTGGCCACAGCAGCTGAGGTCAGTCCAGCTCCTCGGGTCACCCATGTCCACAGACTTTCACAATTTTCAGGATTCTCGCTGCTCTTCATTTTGCAATAGGATAAGTGAGAGTAAGAGAGTTCACACTTGCCTGATTTCACACAGCTAAGCAGCAGCGGAATCCAGCCTTTAAGCAAGATCCCTTGATTCCAGGGTTTCCTCCCAAGTGTAACTGGCCATCTGCTCTGTCTTACACACTACCTGCCCATCCTGGGGCATCTCACCCACTTCCACCTCCACAAACGATTTCTAGATATTTGTTCCCAACCTGGAATTCTCCCCTGTTCTCCAGACCCCTCTGTGGAGCCGCCCGCTGCTCATCTCCCCTAGAAATCCAAAACCTAACTCATCTCCCTGCTCTGCTAAACAGCTGCTCCTTCTCATTTATTCCCGATGTCTATTAACAAAAGCGATGTCACCAGAGCTGGGAACCTGGGCTGCATCCTAGGCTCCTCCCTCTTCTCCACACCCACTCTCCATCTGCCTCCAACCCCAGCCAGTTCTTCCACCCAAGTATCTCTCCCAACCCTCCCCTCCTTGCCACCCCTTACAGAAAGCCTCCATCCCCTCTAGCCTGGATTGTCATCATTCCTAACATGTATATACATAATCATACAATTATTATTGTTTCTCTTGCTATCATTCACAGCTCTCCCTACCACATTTTAAGTCTTCTTTATCCCTCCGCCATATCCCCAGTACTTTTTTTGATGTCTGAAATATAATAGGATTGTTAAGAAATTTTTGTGAAATGAACAAACAGCCAACATGTATTAAATTATGGCTTAGAAACTGTGCCAAGTCCTCTGCATGCATTTTCTCATGGAATCCTCAGTGCTACTGGAAGTTAAAAATATTACAATACCCACTTTACAGATGGGCAAGTGGAGGTTCAGAGAGGTCCTGTGGCTGGCTTGTACTGATTGTCATACAAATGGCAGAGCTAGGATTCTAACTGAAAGCCTGGACACTGAAAGCACACCACTGCATCTTTTTTTTTTTTTTTTTTGAGACAGAATTTTTGTCCCATTGCCCAGGCTGGAGCACAATGGGGCAATCTTAGCTCATTGCAACCTCCACCTTCTGGGTTCAAGCAATTCCCCTGCCTCAGCCTCCCAAGTAGCTGGGATTACAGGTGCCTACCACCACACCCAGCTAATTTTTGTATTTTTAGTAGAGACGGGGTTTCACAGTGTTGGCCAGGCTGGTCTTGCACTCTTGACCTCAGGTGATCCACCCGCCTCAGCCTCCCAAAATGCTAGGGTTACAGGCATGAGCCACCGCCCCCGGCCTGCACCATCTTTCTTGTACAACCTCCTCAGAGGGCTCCTATCCCCAGTTTGCAGCTTAGGTCACATCATTCCTGTGATTCCTGCGGTGTAGGTACCTTTGGTGGGACATGAGAGAATTATTCCTAGGTGGTGTCTAGATACGCATTGTTAAATAACTAGATATTTCTTTAATGTGCGTTGGGGGAAAATGACTGAGCACAATATACTTGTGGTTTCTCTGCAAATATTGCTTAAGATAATTCTAAAGTAATAGAAGTGATTTCAAGTTGATTAAAGGAAAAATATTAAATAAAGTTTCAGGTAGCATGAGGATGTGGTGAAAATCTGGGATGTTAAATGACTGGAGCTTTTGAAACACTTCCCTACAGAATTGTGGAACCTGAACCCCAAATGCCAGCCAGTTCTCAGGGTCACCTGAAGATGAACAGGTCTCAGAAATTCAGCCTGGAACACACAATGTGCTGTCTCATGTGCTGTATCTTTCCTCCCTGTGCAGATAGATTGCCCTGAAGGGGCCTCACACCAGAGACGGGTTAAGAAGAGGGATTGGAGGTCCACCACTCCACCCAGCCCAAGAAGGACTTATCTTTCACCTCAGCCAGACCTCACCCCAATTCTGTGAATCAGCGGACAGAGGCAAAACTGCAGAGAGGCAGAGAAGGCTGCGTGAGGAGCAGTGACGGGGCTCACACGGGTTGCCCCAGCCCAGTCCCTGGCCCAGGCCCAGGAGCCTGCTTCCTTGCATCGCTGAGGAGGAGCAGTACCATGCTGGGGCCTCACCTCCCACCTCCTCCCCTTGCTCCCAGTGAAGGGAGGCTGACCCCCTGCGCCTTCCAGATCCCCGATGGAAGCTACAGGTGTCTGGCTCTGGAAGCCGAAGAGAGCAGCGGTGAGGAGGGCCTGCAGGGAGAGGCAGGGCCCGCTGACCTGGGAGAGGATGACGGGGTCAGCAGGAGTGAGGACAGCTCCACCTGCAGAGTCACACAAGGGACACCACAGCTGCCCACAGCCCTGGGCATCCAACCATCCAGCTGCTCCAGAGAGGAACAAACAGCGTCCCAGCACGACGGCAGGGCCAACCAGGACTGGGATGTAGTGAAAGCCCGGCAGGTGATGACAGTCATCCCCAACCCTGGCCCTGGGCCCAGAGCGGCCCAGAAACCAGGTAAGCTTGTGTTCCTTTTCCCTTGGACTACCCGAGTCACTGGAGACCCCTCAGGTTCTTAGTGCAAGGGCTCCTGACCGTATTTTTCCGTGATTCACAGTAATTCATCCCAGCCCCATGGGCATGCCCAGATTAACAGCTGGGGAGAGACAGGAGCGGCTGTGAGCTACGTGCGGTTCCGGCCGCACCACCTCTAACCCCACGCCTTTCTCTGCCAAAGAGGGCACGTGAGAAGGCAGTGAGAGAAACCCACATTATCTTGCTTGGTCAAAAAAAAAAAGCCCATCTCCCACTCTCCTCTGCCCTTTAATCATCAGTGGCAACAAATCACTGTGGTGTCCCAAGCAACCAATGGGGCAGGACCCTCTCATTAAATGTATGGAGTGCTGGCAGCACTGGACAAAACAGATGTGGTTGCTGACCTCACGGAACTTGGGAGGTCGAGACTGAAGCCTCTGATAGAATTTGACCTCCTGATTTTACAGGTGGGGAAATTGAGACTCACAGTGAGGAAAAAACAGCTAGAGGACATTCAGCATGTTAGTGGCTGAGCTAGGCCCACGTTCTTCACCTAGGCCTCGGTTTTCCATTTGTTAGAGATGACAGGGCAGATGGTACACCACCTAGGCTGCAGTGAGATCCCACGGCAGCGTATGGGGAGACCACAGTATGCACGGCACGGAAGGAAGGAAGGGCAGGAATGATGATAATTTTCCTGCAGCGGCTGCCATCTACAGAGCAGGGAGGGATAGGGAAGCCCACGCTGAATCACCTCCACCGTTGGCCCATGGAAACGCTGAAGTGGGTCCAGATGGGGAGGATGTGAGTAGGGCCATGCTCAGCTCAGGCAGGAGCCGCAGCCAGCAGATCCCGGGGGTGCAGGCGTGCGGGGGACACAGTCCTGGGAGGGCTTGTGCGTCAGGAAATTGAAGGAACACTTCATTTCTCTGCAGGCGTCGTTGACGCCCGGCTGGCATCTCACCAGCCTTCCCGCCCACTCTTCTCTCTGAAATAATTCTCTCCAGGCTCTGATCAAGCATGGCCACCATTCCCCACCAGGCTGGGGTCACACGGGGGACTGGGCAGGAGCAAGAAAGGACCTTTCTCCCCCTTTAGGGCAGGAAGAAGGAGGACCCCAGGGAGGCACTGCAGTCTTGAACTTGGGGGTAGGCCCTCACGCCAGAGTCAGCCCAAATTCAGTCTCCTAGAGCCTGACGTTCCTGGGACCTGCTCCCATCCCTCTCACAGGCCCAGGTCAGGAGGCACAGATGCTCATCTAGACCGGATGTTGCCAACTAGCCAAGCCCTAGCAAATCCCTTCCCCTTGGTGAGCTCTAGCTTCCTCATCTGTGAAAATAAAATAAAAATATGAGTCCTAGCTACCTCAAAGAGCTGTTGGGAGATTGCAATGATCTTACTTGTGGCAGTGTTTTGGAAATTTTACAGTAATCTAGATAGGTATGTGAGAAATGTTTATAATTAATTGAAATGGTCATCATCAGCTCAACAATAGGACTGCTATTATTTGTTAGAAGCCTTTATGTGCTAAGCCCACTGTACCAAGGGCTTTATCTTTTTCATTTCATTTAACCTCACATTGATCCCCATGAGAGACATACTGTTATTATCTTCATTATACAGATGAGAAGATAGAGGCTCAGGAAATACATGTGACTTATCCAAGATGCATGGCTAGCAAGCTGCTAAGCCATGATCCAGGCATCGTTTTCTGAATACAGGGCTTGTGCTCTTGGCCACCGCTCTCTTCTGGAATTATAAGAGTAAAGCGTTGTCTGCGGACATCCTGGAATGGAAGAGACCATGGTTGGAGCGGACAAAAGAAGGCACTACCTTTAATGAACTCTGTTGGCAACTCACACCGAGCCAGTTCATTTGATAGCATCTCATTCTTGTTATTGTACTATAGCCTCCCAAGGCAGGCAGGTATTATTCTCCCTGTTTTACAGGTGAGGCAACTGAGGCTCAGAGATTTAAGTCCACTATCCAAGGTCACACAGCTAGTGCCAGAGCTGAGACTGTGTTTGTGTTCTTGCCTGGAACAGTGTGGTTCATTCCCTCCCTCCCTCCCTCCCTCCCTCCCTCCCTTCCTCCCTCCCTCCCTCTCTCTCTTTCTCTCTTTCTCTCTTTCTCTCTTTCTCTCTTTCTTTCTTTGATGGAGTCTTGCTCTGTCGCCCAGGATGAAGTGCAGTGGCATGATCTCATCTCATTTCAACCTCTGCCTCCCAGGTTCAAGCAATTGTCCTGACTTAGCCTCCCAAGTAGCTGGGATTACAGGTGCCCACCATACCCAGCTAATTTTTGTGTTTATAGCAGAGATGGGGTTTTACCATGTTGGCCGGGCTGGTCTCAAACTCCTGACCTCAGGTGGTCTGCCTGCCTCAGCCTCCCAAAGTGTTGGGATTACAGGCGTGAACCACTGCAACGGCCTCATTCCTTTCTTTAACATCCAGCCAGTCGATCATTCAGCTCTGGCCTAGGGTATTTCTAGGGACAGAGCGGGCAGGAAAGACTTCAGAAGAATGGAATGGGTAGGGAAGACTTCTCAGAGATGGAGGCAGGAAGAAAGCTGGGTCTTGCAGAAGAGTCAAAATCTGGGTGGTCTTGGATCAGAACCCACACTTGGCTTTCTGCTCCCTTGGGATGGGGAGTGGCTGGAGTCCCTTCTCTCTGCCAGGAGATCAGGAGGGAAGAAGGCTGTGGGGCTGCCAGGTTGTTAGTGGATTAGGGCTTCCTTTTAAAGCTTCCTCCCGTTACCGCCAAAGGATTATAAGCATCTTCAGACAATTACGTCCATCTTTCCGCAATTATACCTGCCTCTCTAGAGGGCTCCGGGGCAGGTTTAAGTGCGAGCCACAACATCTTCTGCTTTGGGCACTGCAGATACCTTTATTTGGGGTCAGTAGGTACCAGTGCCATTTCTCCAAGGCCTCAGTAACAGCTGAGCAGGGCAACACAGGGCCCTTGGCAGGCTAGAGGGATAGAGGGTACAGAGAGATGCCATCAGCTGCTGCCAATTTGGGAAAGTAGATTTGGGGAGGAAAGGGTAGTACAGAGCTCAGGATCAGGCCTCAGCCGTCACTAGAGCCCCCAGCTCACCAAGGCAGCCCCATGCGATAGCTGCCCTCTCCAAAGTCTCAGCTGGTCATAACTGACAGGGTTTCTCGAGATTGTTGTGCACATGGAGACTCAGAAGGCCAGAGATGGCAAGTGACTTGCCCAAAGTCACATCGTAAGTTGGTGGCAAAGCTAGGGCAGGAAACGAGGGTTTATGCCTTCCAGTTCAGCTGCCTGGCACTGTGCTAAATGCGTCATATGGAGTATTTAAGCCTCTAAACAATCCTGTGAAGTTCATACTTTTCTTACCTCTGTGTTACAGATGAGGAAACTAAGGCATAAGGAGTTTAAGTGAATTGTCAAAGTCTCACAGCCTGTGGGTGGAGGAGCTAAGATTTGAACCCCAGGAGGTCTGGGCCCATGCTTTTAACCACCCTCTCTGCTGCCTGTCTCCATGGTGATGAGGCAGCAGGCTGTGTTCTTCCACCCACCTGGGGCTGGGAAAAGGTTGTTCAGGCTCTGGGAGTTGTTGGAAGATTCTGCCAAGCCACATTCCCTCCCACTCGGATGCTCTGGGGGAAACCTGGATACCCACCGCTGATCCCTCCCCGCCTTTGCCGGTGGCCACTTGTTAGTGGAGCCTGGAGGTGTGTAGTGGATTTGGAGCCATTTCCAACTCTAGTGGACACTTTTCTGAGTCTGTGAGGTGGGGAGGAATGTGGGTCTGTATTGTCAGATGAGTCCTGCCACTGGGCATGTCTGTCTTGTTCAGGCAGAGGAAACTGTGCCCGTGTTAACAGCTGACAGTGGTCACTGCAGCCGCAACAAGGCTCCTGCTCCTCAGGCTGTGACAGAGAGGGCAAACAGCAGGAGCCTGGGCAGGAAGCTGTCCACTCCCCCTCCACTCCCCCTCCACTCCCCCTCCACTCCCCCTCCACTCCCCCTCCACTCCCCTGCTCCTCAGTGACTGTAAGGGGATGGTGATGGTGAGGAGCACATATACCTCACCATGCACTCACAGATACATGCTTTCATATCCACCCATAAACACATGAATTCACACATGATGTATAGATGCCATGTTCTCATGCAAACCATCACACATTTGCACTCACACATCTGCACACACAGAGGCCCTCAGACACACATCCATGCAGGGTACACACACCTTCCTGAAGGCCCCTGACCCATGCACAGCTGCCACATGCGAACATGTCTCAGATTTGCTTACAGAGCTGCAGTCCCATCTGAAAACATAATCAGACATGTGCACACCTTCTCACACAAGCATACATATTCCCTCCCATAAATATAGGTAAAAAGCATGTTCTTTTCTTCGTTTTCTTTTGCTACACACCTACACTTTGAAATGTTTCACACATTCTCTCCTACAGACCCAGCCACTCTTGCACACCCACCGTCACACACCTACGAGCAGACCAAACCACTTTCTCTCCTTTCTTTTCCACGTCTCTTTCTCTTTCATACCACCCACACAGCAATCCTGGCCTCTCTCTCTTTCCCTCTCACCCACACACAGCTTCCTGGTTTCCTGAAGGCTGCGCTGCAGCTACTTCCCTAGAACAGCCACTGTCAGGATTAGTGATACCTCACCTGGTGGGGGTCCCAGGATCCCACCCCACCCCTCACTCTCCAACCCAGCCCCCACCCCGGGTACAAGAGGATGAGAACAGAGCAGCTATATGATCAGAGGAATTCTCACACTAGCACATTCCTAACTTCCTTCGGCAGCAATCTAGACACAGAACTCTTGATGCAGAAGATACATGAAACTGGAACCACCCTGGGCAAAGCAGTGGGGAACCCAGGGAAACTTCGGTGAAAACCTAGACCAGCATTTTTCCAATTTCGGTTCTGCTTGTAAATTGCTGGGGCTGTGGAGGCTGCTTGTCATCAGTCCTGTGCCAAGCCCACTGGCCCGTGCCCTCAATGGGAGGGGTGCTGGAATGTGGGTATCTGGACTTTTAACAGCATCCCCACGTGACTCGAATGTACATGGCCACTGCCATGGGGCTTCCCATGGTCAATCTGAATGGCATTTTGCTCAGTGAAAGGCGGGGAGCTGAGCCCCAGAGCTGCCATACAGCACCCCCACCTTGTTGCTGACCCACTGGTTAAGTCAAGGGGTGGCAGCAGGCAGGTGGGGACGTGGTCACCCTTCTCAGTGCCCGTTTGCCTAAGTACTACTAAGGGAGACAGTTATTCTAGTTACCGGGGCTGAGACATAGCCAGCAAGATGGGCCTGAGCACCCAGGTCTGAAAGGAAAGCCAGGAAGAGGTGGGGTGTGGGGTGGTACCAGTTAGGGGGACAGAATCACAAACGCAGATTTCTAAGTGGGTAGTGGGTGGCTTGGAGGAAAGAGAAGGACACACAAAGAAACTGTGTCCCTCCCATACGAAGGAGATAGGATTTTAGGACAGAGCAACGGACCTAGAGAGACAGAAAATGAGAAGGAAACGGAGAGACAGACAACCAGGCAGCCAAGAGTGAGCCACAGCGAAAGGAAAGAGAGAGGGGGACGCGCCTGGAGACTGAAGGCTGAGCGGGTGGAGGAGGGAGTAGCACCCCCAGGGCTGGGCGGGGCGGGGCGGGGGGAGGGGCGGCGCTAGGGCCCCGGGGAGCAGGCGGCAGGAGTGCAGCTCTCCCGCCCTCCCGCCCGCCAGCCCAGCGCTCCCGGCTCCCAGCCCGGGGTCCCGGAGCAGCCCGCTAGGCGGAGGCGGAGGCGGCGGCGAGGAGGGGGCGTCGGGTGCGGAGCCCGGGCCTGGCGCGGGGCGGGGGTGGCGGGGACTTTGGGGCGGGGCGCGCTGACGGACGCGGCCAGGTGTGCCGAGGCGGCGGCGCCCGGGAGCTCGGGGACCGTGCGCAGCGGCTGGAGGTGAGTGAGGGGCGCTGGCCTGGCAGGGGTGCGGGCACCGCGCGAGCCTCGCCCCTTCCCACCTGCGCTATTCCCTGCCCCGCCCCGGAGGAGGTGGCACATTTGGGCTCCAGTCTTTGCACGCGGGGTGACCTTGGCCAAGTCCCTTCTATACTCTGGGCCTCAGTTTCCCCATCTGTAGGTGGGGGGCTGGAGGGATCTCACGGCTTTTGAGCAGCTCAGGAGCGGGAGGACGCCCTGACGCCGGGAAGCTGCAGTCCCCGGCTGCGTGGGGGCTCCAGCCCTCGCGCTCCTCCCCGCAGGCGGTTCGGGGTGAGGCAGCCCCAGGCTCACAGGTGGGCAACAGTCTGGAGTCTGTGCCCCCAAACCCGTTTTGGGAAAGATCGGACCGACTTGACCCAGGACAACGGCGGGTTGGGCCCTGCCCAGGGTTGACCAACACGGGCGCCGTGGGGGCAGCAGGAACGGCCAGTGCTGGGCCTCCTCACTCCTTCCGGCCAGCGGGGCGCCGGACCGGGTTCTGGGGTCTGGCTGTGCGGGTGGGGCACACAGGATGCCAGAGCAATCACACGGTGGGGACCACCCAGCCCAAGCCCTACCTGGGGAAATCGAGGCCTTTCCCCAGCGCCTTCAGGGAGAGGGGAAACTGTCCCGCGCTGCCCGCCTGACAACACCCCTGATATTGCCCTCCTTGCCAAGGTGAGAGAGAGGCCTCAGAGGTGAAGTGAGTGAAGGGCCTGGCTTCTTTCTAACGCTGCGCTGTGGAATCAGGGACTCCATCCAGAGCCCTGGCAAGACCTCTTTGAGGACCGGTGTGGGGGGGTCTCCTTTCCTCCCCCATCGCCCCAGGTTATGGGCCTATTCCAGAAGGGGACAGGGAACTCCATCCTGGGGGTCCAGGTTGTGTGAAAGGGACAAGTGCTGAGTAAGAGGCAGCATGTGCCCCATCCCCTACCCCCACCCTGTCCTGAATGGCAGGTGGCACTGGAATAAACCAACTTGTTATGTGATCTTGGAGCAAGACCCTTGCTCTCTCGGCCTCCAGTGAGAGGGGTGGTAGGGTGGCCCCTGAGGGGAGAAATTGCATTGTGGAAGCAGTGGTGGTGTTGGCTGTAGGGCTAGTCAGAGGGTGCCCGACCACCTGTCCAGTGGCAAGTGGAAGTGAAGCTGGATGCTGATGGGGATCTAGGGTACACTGGGACAAGGGGTTGTAAGGCTTGCTGGTGCCAGCCTGCCTTGTCACCAACCCCAGGCCTGGCCCATTCCATGTTGGGGGGGCGAAGCCACAAATGAAACTGATGATGAGCTCCCCAGCTACTTGTCATATTGCCTCAGGCAGTCAGATGAGATCCCTCAGGGGAATTGAAAACCCCTCTGGGGGGTTGAAAAACCCTGTTTGCTGGGTGTGGCATCCCCTTCCTCTGTTTCCTTAGGAGATCTTGGGCTGGTTCCTCCCCTTCTCTGGTCCTCAGTTTTTCCATCAGTACGAGGGGGGTGGACTAGGATCTCTCTAGCTTGGTATTCAAACTTCCCCCAGGAATGTTGTTTACAACTCTGGCTTGCAGCCTTGCAAGCCATGGGCCAGCTCCCCTCAACCCCACAACTGACACCTAAGTGAAGCTGTGGTTGGAACCAGCATTTACATGGTTACATAGGGCCTTTAACTCCTTTCCTCCCTAGTCAGCTGTTGCCTTTATCTACTTTCCATCCTTTAAGGCAGGAAAATATCCAACCCAACCAAACCTGTGGCATTCACGCGCCTGGTTCCTGGTGCATTCCTAGGTCCTTCCATTGGCATGTAATCTAGTCTCCAATTTTAAACTGGGGAGACTAGGGCCAAGGAGGGGAAGAGGTTTGCACAGAGTGATTCTGTGGGTAGAAGGCAACAGAGCTCTCTCTCCTTGGGAAAGAGCATTTCCTTGATAAGTGGGTAGGGACATGAGTGTCCATGGAGCACCTGGAGAGAGGGGAGATGCATGGGAGGAGGCTTCTTCCTTCTCCGCTCCACCCTTAGTCACAGCCCATTTCCAGGGTTGACATGTGTCTCCCTGAGCCCATGTCACAACTCTGGGAGGTGGGCAGGGCAGGGGCCAGCACACTCCTTCCACCTGCCACAAGGCCGAGCACACCTCCAGACCCCCAGCCTGGCCTGGGAGGCACCTTTTCCTTCAGGGCAGCTCCCAGGCTTCCAGACATGAGCTCATCATGGCTGCTGGTGCCAGGAAGGGAGGGACAGAGGGGAAGCAGGCAGGACTGCCCAGATCAGGGCACCATGGGTCCGGGGAAGTACAGGGGGATGCTGTTGGTGAGGCCCTGCAGGCTCTGGTCTTCATCGTAGACAAGAGGCAGCAGCAGTATATATTCGCTTGAAGGGTCAACTGGGGCGGAGTAGAGACAGGCCAAGTGCCCTGGCCTACAGCTCGAGGCCAGCCTCTGCCACCCACTCACTTGCTGTGTGACCTTGGGTGAATTCCTTTCTCTCTATGGGCCTCCCCGGCTAGCAATGGGGTGGCATGGGTGCTTAGACCCTGAGGTTGCAGTAGTGAATAAGACAGACAGGCCTCTGCCCTCAAGGCATTTGCATTTTAATTGGGGAAATAGAAAAGAAAAAAGGAAGCAAATAAATCATCAAGATAATTTCAGATAGGTAAAAGTGGCATAAAAAAATAAGTCATGCTGTTAAGACGGAGAGCAGTTAGGGAGCCACCGTGGGGTTGGTGGTTAGGAAAGGCCTCTCTCAGAGGTGACTTCAGAGCAGACCTGAACCTTATTTGAAGCAATGCTCAAGGCATCCTGGAGGGGGCGTATCTGGAACTGGAGTCTGGAAGGACGGGGCAGCGGGGTGGGGGTGGAGATTTGGTTGGCAGGAAAGGTTTCCCAGAAGAAGATGGTCATGGTCTAAACTAGGGGCTAGGGGCTGGGACTGGAGGGTGGGTGTTGGTTGCATCCCCAGGGACTTCAGACTGCAGATCCAAAGGAGCTCTGCCTGAGATCTGGTCAGAGGGGCAGCTGGGCCTGCCGGCAAAGACTGAGTTAGGTCTCTGTGTGCCTGTGTGCCTGTGTGTGTGTGTGTGTGTGTGTGTGTGTGTGTGTGTGTGTGTGTGTGTGTGTGTGGTCAGAGTCTTTTGTAAACTGTCCATGCACATTGGGGCTCAATTGCTACCCAGTGTGGCTAGAGGAGGAGTCAACATGGAAGCAGCCTCCAGGCCCTGTAATTCCAGAGGCTTACACAAGCCCTCTGTCTGGAATGAAGTCTACCAACTGGCTGCTGCTGCCTGAAATTCCACCAGCCTAGCTTCAGCTTTTCCACTTGGTGAGGCAGGATCGTACAGTGCTGTGCAGACCCTGCCCTACCCTACCCTGCCCAGCCTCCCAGGGTTGCTGCGGGTAGGGCAAAATTCAGTCTACTCCTGAATTCTTGCAGGAATGCCTCTTGTGTGGCTAATCCACAGATTCCGTGATTAGACCTCTGGGCTCCCTTCCTGGCTAGCTGGGAGACCTTAACTATATTATGTGACCTGTCTGGGCTTTTGTTTCCCCATCTATAAAATAGAAACAATAATAGACCCTATTGTATACTGTTGTTCTGAAAATTAAATGAGATGACAAGAAATGCCAAAAAAAAAAATAGCTACCACTTAAGTATTGCCATGTTTTGTTCTCTGTTAAAATAGCAGTCAGGTGTGGTGGCTCACGCCTATAATCTGAGCACTTTGGGAGGCCAAGGCAGGTGCATCACCTGAGGTCAGAAGTTTGAGACCAGCCTGGCCAACGTGGTGAAAACCTATTTCTACTAAAATTACAAAATTAACCAGGCTTGGTGGCACACACCTGTAATCTCAGCTCCTCGGGAGGCTGAGGCGGGAGAATCACCTGAACCCAGGAGGTGGAGGTTGCAGTGAGCCGAGATTGCGCCATTACACTTCAGCCTGGGAGACAGAGTGAGACTCCATCTCAAAAAAATAAAAATAGGTTCTTAAGGAGATGGGCTCTTGCTCAAGACTAGTTGTATCTCAGTTTAAGTTACTTTTTGATGTTTGGCCAGGACCAGGATTTTTTTGTTTGGTTGGTTGGGTTTTTTTGTTTCTTTGTTTGAGACAGTCTTGCTCTGCTGCCCAGGCTGGGGTGTGGTGGCAGGATTATGGCTCACTGCAGCCTCGACCTCCTGGGCTCAAGTGATCCTCCCACCTCCTAAGTAGTTGAGACTACAGGAATGTGCCACCATGCCCGGCTAATTTTTGTATTTTTAGTAGAGACAGGGTCTCACTATGTCACCCAGGCTGATCTTAAACTCCTGGGTTCAAGTGATCCACCTGCCTAAGCCTTACAGGAGTGAGTCACCATGACTGACCTAGAAACAGGCTTTGATGTTGGGAGAATCAGCACAAGTGGAAAATGCCTGGACTGAGCTTCAGGAATGGATACTTGAACCTGACTGGGTGGTGGTCTTGGGCAAATCATTTGCTTCCTCTGGGCCTCAGGCTTCACTTCTGACTGCTGAGATATGGGCTAGTAAGGATCTGAGGGGATCATGGGTGTGACAAAGCTCCTTATTGGCTTGTCACCAAAAACATGGGGCTAGCAGGAGGGGCTGACACCATGGTGTCAAGGGTCAAGGAAGGGGCAGGTTGGGTGAGCCCCTGGGACAGGAGAGTGGGCTAACCTGAGACCATTGCATGTAATCCTCCAGAATAAAATCTCCTGGAGTCTAAGAGTGCTTGAGAGATAAAAGCCACAGTTCTTAAAAATGGTTATTCACTGTTATTTACTGTGTGCCATGGGCGCTTTAAGTTCTTTGCACATCAACAACTCCATGAGGTAAGTACTGTTATTATTAGCATTTTGCAGATGGGAAACTGAGGCCCAGAGAGATTGGTTAAGTGAAACTCCAAGGTCACACGCCTGATAAGTGGCTAGACTCAAACCCAGGCAGTCTGGCCCCAAAAACTGTGTGCTTAACTCCTGCACAACATGGTCTCTCCCACATAAGATGGAGTGCCAGGGGCTCAGAAAAAGCAAGCCCAGAACAGACAGCATTCATCTTTGATCCTCATCAACCCTGAAGCTTAGGTCCTGGAAGGAGGAGCCTCACTGGGTCTAGGGTCCAGGGCTCTGAGATTGGCCCTTGAACCAGCTCAACCTCTCCATTCCCCTGGGAGTAGGTCAGAGAGGATCAAGGGTGCCCTGCAGTCACTGTGGGCAGGGAAGGCTCTGCCAGGGCCTGATGAGTGGGCATTGTTAGTGCCTTGGAGCTTGAGTGGCTTCTAAGTGCTTGAGATGTAATAAACTCCCACCCAATCTGGCACACTGCCACCATTGTACAGGTAGGGGAAACTGAGGTTACAGTGTGCAGGGACCAGCCCAAGGTCACACAGGCAGAGGACACACTTCATCCCTGAGCCTCCTGCTCTGCCTTCTGGGCCACTTAGTTCTTATGGGCTCCCTAAAAAGATGAGATGTTGGGGACCCTCCCACGGATCCCTAGGGTGGCCCTGGCCTCAGTCAGGACATTATTCCCAATATGGGGTCCTTTGGGAGGGCACATGGAGTTGGGGGATGGGGAGAGTACTGATTAAAAAATAGAATGTCACACGCATGGAGAACAAGCATGCCACCACCCAGCCCGAGCCAGTTGGCTCCCCCGTGCCGGCTGCCAGGCCTCACTCAGGTCTCCTGCTGGGGGCCCCGCCCACCACACCCTGGCTCTGGGCCTGAGGCTGAATGCTCCCATCCACCCTCTCCTCTCCTTCCTCCATCCCTGCCCAGCCTTCAGGCAGATGGTGCTCTCACTGAGCTTGGGTGGGCCTGAAGATCAGCTGTGGACTTTAAGCTGTGCCAGGGGCGGCTGGCATCCCCACACACTGGCTGTGTGGCCTTGAATGAGCCCTTTCCCTTTCTGGGCCTCAACCATTGACAGAGTAATGCTGTCAATCAAAGTTTTTCCCAGATTTTTTCTCTCATTTAGACCTGACAGACAGTGCAGAAGACCACACTCAGAGAGGCTGATGTGACCTGCAGAGGCCACTTATGCTAAAAAAAAAAAAAAAAAAAGAGCTACCACTTAAGTATTGCCATGTTTTGATCTCTGTTAAAATAGCAGTCAGGCCGGAGCAGAGCAGAGGCCTGTACCCTGATAATCGTGCAAATCCCAGTCCTGTACAAGTCTGGGTGAGTGAGGTCACATGGAAGCATGGAGGCAGGAGGCTTTGCAGTTGTGATGTGAGCAGTATTTCAGGCATTTGTTCTTTTATAGCAAATGTTTACTGAGCCCCAGCTGTGGCCGAGGCACAGGGGCATGGACATAGCCAAGGTCCCTGCCCCGTGGGGATAGGCAGACTGACATGAAAACAAATTCTGATGGAATTACAAAGCTGATGAGAGTTTAGGGGAGAGGCAGAGGGTGTTATGGCAGGAGAATGTGACCTCTGAGGGGCCTTGGGACCTGTGAACAGACCTGAAAGATGAGAGGTATGGTCAGAAAGGTGCAGCCGAAGGAGCAAGGGAAGAAAGGGCTCTAGGAAAAGGAGCAGCCGGTGCAGAGGCCTAGAGGGGAGAAAGTGCTGGGCTGGCTGGCTGAGCACTGGGAAGAAGCCCAGCCTGGCTGAAGCCTGGGAGGTAAAGCATCACCTTGGGAGCTGCAGTGCAGGGGTCACAGCAGTGGGGCTGGTGGTACAGAGCCTGGAGCCTGTGAAGGGGCTTGAGGCGGATCATAGGATAAGGAGCATGCTGGTCCTGATCTGGGAGGCAGGTCTTTCCTCCTTTCCTTTTCTCTTTCCCTTGGTTGTACACCCTGATAGTGCTATCAACAGATCCCATTCATTCCCCCCCAGCCACTTCATGAGGTGGCTGAATGCAGAGTCTGGGGCCATCCCTCCCTTCTCCAAGGAAGGTTATGGAGGCCCAGCAGGCCTCAGATGCAAGCTGGTGAGAGTGCATTCCTGGGCAGGAGGCTGTGGTCACTCAAGCCGAGCGCCCCTGTTCAGGTGAGTTCGTACTTCCTTTTATTCCCTGTGGGAGTCTGTGGACAAAGGAGGGTCAGCTTGTGTCTGAATGAATGCCCCCCTGGACCTACTCCCACTGCCTGTAACAGCTGCCTGTCCCTTGTTCTACTCTAGGCACCAACCCCCTCCCCCGCCGCCAACCCCGAAGCCAGAGCCCTGGGATGGCAGTTGGGAGGCTTTCGTTCTGCGCCCAGCTCTGCCGTATGCTCTAGGGCACACCCCTTTTCCTCCCTGGGTGTCAGTTTCCTTAACTCAGTTATAGAAAAATACTCTAATTTTTCTGCCCTCAATGTATGGCCCATGCATGCAGTATCAGTGTCACCTGGAAGCTTTTTAGAACTGCAGAATCCCAGGCCCCATCCCAGACTTCCTGAATTATCATCTGCATTTTGACAACATTCCTGAGTAATTCCCATGTACTTTAAATTATGAGAAGCACTGTTCTAGGTCAGTTATTTTTAAACTTAAAATTACATGAAAATCTATAGCATCTTTTTCCCTCTCGAAAGCTTTACATATAAACACCTAAGAGGGCACTCACCCACTCTATATTTATTCATCCCATGAACAAGGAGGGGGAGGAGTGTGGAGGGGTAAGTTAGAGGCACAGGCTTTATTAGGATGGGCGTCAGAAAGGAGGAGGAAAATATAAAACAGGCTGGTAGAGGGGCGGGTGCCATCTGCTCGCCCCTTGAGAACTCCTGACAGTTGGCCTCTAAGGGCCCTTTTGGCTCTGCCCTCCAGGATCCTGTTTTATGGGTTTGGAGAGGTGGGTGCTTGATGGTCCCTAGCCCGGTGACGTCTTTCCCTGCTTGTCCCTATCTTGCTGTCCTGCCCTCTTCCCCTTGGATTCCCTGAAAGAATAGCTGATGCTATTCTTAGTGTGACAGGGTGGTGAGGAGAGAACATACTAGTGCATTATTTATGTCTGAGTCAACAGGATTACATTCAGGACTCCCAGAACACAGCTCTCCCAGTGTGGCCTTCGCCACAGCCATGGCAGGCGGTCCACAATGTGCAGATGGGAGGGCAGCTTCCCAGGACCCAGAAACCATCCCTTCTGGCCCTGATCATCCCTGCTCAGAGTCCCTACCCCTCGACCTGGGAAATGGCTCATGAAACACCACGGTCAGTTAGGACTAGGAAAGAGTTGCTTTGGCCATATCATTTCCTTTCATCATGCATTCAGCATGTATTTATTGAGCACATATTACATGAAGTGGTGCATGAGTGGATGAAACAGGGTTCCTGCCTTCCAGGAGCTCACCCTTTAGCCAGAGAGTTAATGTGCAGTAGTGTAAGTTTCAGGCCTTTGCCTATGAGAGAGCTGATCCGAGCAAATGACACAGCAGAGTAGGAATTAAGACTCTGTTAGAGGGAACTGAGGCTTAGCACATATAAGGCTTGCTAAAGGTCACCATAGCTAGTGATCAGGTTGGACTCAGATTAGTTAAAATAAAACAACCATTTTAGATCAGATGGCAGCATGTAGAGTTAGGGCTCTGGGTACTCCCTGTGCTGCTGGTGAGAGGGATTTTGTGGCTGGAAAAAAATTAACTGGTTGAGGTCCTGTTCTCCAGAGTCACAGAGAAGTCATGTGTGCTCAGAGCTTTCATAAACCTGGAGTGGAAGGACAGTTACATTGGGGGCTGGGAGTCAAAACCGTATGGGATGAGAGGATAAGGCCTGAGGTGGGGCATCTCATGGGGCTGTGCCAATGGTCCTGGCTGGGAGCCAATGACATGTGTGCAGAGATCTTGGGCAGGTCCCTTGTCCTTTCTCTGCCTCAGTTTTCTAGTCTGTAAAATGGTATAACAGTCCTTGTTCTGGCTGTATCTCTGATTCATGAAAACTGCTAGGACTGTTGTGTATATTCAAGAATGCTAAAACATTACCATATATAATTATTATAGGCTGCGCGTGGCGGCTCATGCCTGTAATCCCAGCACTTTAGGAGGCCCAGGTAGGAGGCTTGCCTGAGCTCAGGAGTTCAAGAACAGTCTGGGAAATATAGTGAAAACTCACCTCTATTAAAATGAAAATTTTAAAAATAAAGACAATTATAGAAATATATTTTATTACATGTATTTTTTATTAACATGATGGAGTCTTACTGTGTGCAAGTCTGTGTTCCAGACATTTTCTTGTGGTAATTAACTTATGCACTTATTTATAAGATCATGGGCTCTAAAGCCCAGTAGGTCCCCAATGTGGCTGTGCACAGACCCCTCACGGGAGCCTGTGAAGGTGCATATTCTGTGGTCTCACAGGTCTAGGGTAGAGCCCAGGAATCTGCATCTTGACCATGTTCCCTGAGGGATTCTGAAGTACCTGCAAGTTTTTGATCTGGACCAGAGAGGGGAAGGGACTTGCCAGAGGCCTCACATTGAATTGGAGACCAGGTCGAGGCTAAACCCCAGATCTCCAGCTCCTGGCCTGATCCTTTCCCTCTGCTTTTCAGCTGCCCCCAAGTACCCTAGAGGAATGAAGGTGGAGAGGACTTTGGTACGAGTGAGGATGCTGGTGGTGGTGCTAAGGCTGTGCTAGGCACTTCTCATGGCTTACCCCATTTAATTGCAATCAGGATAGAAAAGGGGACATTTGGCTGGGCACAGTGGCTTATGCTATAATCCCAACACTTTGGGAGACCAAGGTGGGACGATCGCTTGAGCCCAGGAGTTTGAGAACAGTCTGGGCCACAAAGTGAAACCTCGTCTCTACAGAAAACTTTTTAAAAATTAGCCAAGTGTGGTGGTGCATGCCTGTAGTTCCAGCTACTTAGGAGGCTGAGGCAGAAGAAGAGCTTGACCCTGAAAGGTTGCTGCCATGAGCTGTAATCGTGCCACCGTATTCCAGCCTGCCAGCCTGAGTGACAAAGTGAGACCCTGTATTAAAACACACACACACGCACGCACACACACACACACACACACACACACAAAGGGGACACTCTCCACAGCCACATGATCTCCTGATGCATTTGAGCATCACGTGGCAGATTTTAACGTACCCCTGGAAAAGCGAGACTACGACTGAGGTGCCAAGATACTGGAGAATGCCTTTGAAACCAGACCATCGGTGCACTTTCCATCCTCCAGTAGCATGTGCCCTCAAGGCAAGAGTCATCCGCTAATCCGGTTACCTGAAGACAGGGCAGGCTGGCAGGAAGGAGACGCATATGTCCCACAAGGTGTGTGTACCTGATGCATGTCCATCCATGCCAGCCTTCCACATGAGTCCCGTGTACCTGTAGGTGCTCAGTGTGCACATATTCGTGTGTATGTCCTGCCCCCTCTGTGGGTGTGCATGCATGCCTGGGCACGCTCTGCTGTGTGTAGTACAGGCTTGAAGCAAGCAGCACCTCTGTGTGTGGGCATCCATGCAGAGGAGGATGTGCTGCTGCCGGCTGGAGGCTCTCCAGCATTAAGAGGCTACTGAGAATGCGTGTATGTTGCAGGTGTGTGTGTGCATGTATAGAAATGGTCACAATGCAGGGGGATCCCTGAGGTCCCGAAGCTCAGAAGGAGAAGGGCCATTAAAGAAAACAACTGTTTTTTTTTTTTTGAGGTGGGATTCTCGCTCTGTCACCCAGGCTGGAGTGCAGTGGTGCAATCTTGGCTCACTGAGACCTCTGCCTCCTGGTTGAAGTGATTCTCCTGCCTCAGACTCCCGAGTAACTGGGATTACATGCATGCGCCACCCTGCCTGGCTAATATTTTTAGTACACACGGGGTTTCCCCATGTTGGTCAGGCTGGTCTCGAACTCCTGACCTCAAGTGATCTGCCCACCTTGGCTTCCCAAAGTGCTGGGTGGGCATGAGCCACCACACCTGGCCTCTACTTTGCTTATTCGTGCCCTACCTCCATATCATATGTATCATCCTTAGACCTCCCAGGTATGAGCCTGCCTCAGGACCTTAGCACTCGCTGTTCCTCTGCCTGCACTATTTATTGCCCTAGACAAGCATATGCTTCACTCTGTCACCTTCTTCCATTCTTTGCTCAGATGTGCCTTCTCAGTGAGGATGGCTTTGGTGAGCATGTCTACCTTTGCAAATCACTCCTCACCCCTTAAAGTCCATACACCTCCAAGTCCTGCTTAATTTTTTTCCACAGCATTGACCATCCGACTTACTCGTGTATTTATTATCTTGTTCCCTTACTTGAATGCAAGCAGAAATTTTAATCTGTTTCCCTTCATGGCTGTGAACGGTGCCTGGACCTTAGTTGTTGTACAATAAATACTGGTTAAATGAATGAATCCATGCACCACTTATACATATTTTCTTTAAATTTTGTTAGTGAAGGCTGGGTGCGGTGGCAGGATTACACCTGTAATCCCAGCACTTTGAGAGGCCGAGGTGGGTGGATCACCTGAGGTCAGGAATTTGAGACCAGCCTGACAAACATGGAGAAACCCCGTCTGTACTAAAATACAAAATTAACCAGGCATGGTGGCGCATGCGTCTAATCCCAGCTACTCGGGAGGCTGAGGCAGGAGAATCACTTGAAGCTGGGAGGCGGAGGTTGCAGTGAGCCGAGATTGTGCCATTGCACTCCAGCCTGGATGACAAGCGCAAAACTCTGTCTCAAAAAAAAAAAATTTTTTTTTTGTTAGTGAAATGTCCACTTTAGCCTCCCATTAAGCAGTAATATACCTGAGATTACAAGTTTGGGTGTGTTCATTATACTTCTTTTTCAATTCACATTTGAAATTTACGTAACTGTTAAGATTTTAAATATCAGGGCACCACGTAAAATCCTTTTTGCTTCCATTAGTGATGGGGGCACCACACTGTAGGAACCACCAGACAGTCCAGTCCCCACTTTGGACAAATTGGATACACTGAGGCCTCAAGAGAATCAGGGATCAGCTCAGTGTCTCACCCAAATTGTGATAGGACAGACCTTGGAACCAAATCTCCTGGCTTCCATTCTTTTTTTCTTTTGTAGTTTGAGGGAAATATGGAGGGCAGGACTGCATGATTCAGCCTCTCCCTGGCAGGAGACTCCTGCTGGAGCGGGGCCAGCCCTGCCTGGTAATTGGTGAATGGCAGTGGAGGAGAGGGGCATGGCAGGGTCAGCAGCCGCCAGCACCCCAGAGCCATGTGCCCTCCTCCGAGGGGGCCTGAGATTCAGAACTGGTTCTCACTCCTACAGTACACTGGCTAGAAGTGACACAGGGATCCCCTGTGCAGAGAGGATGCTGGGGGATGTTGGGAAGGGATTAGGGTTGGGTCCTGCCTGATTGTGAGCAGAGGAGTGAGACCAGACCCCAAGAGGGTTGGTAAAAACAGGGAGAGAGACAGATACAGCCCCAGCCTGGTCGAGTTATGCAGAGGTGAGTGTGTGCAAAAGCCTACAGTTAACTGCCCCCCAAAGGTGTGCCTACTGCTTTATATTTTAGAAATCATTGCTGCATCTCATTTACTCAGCAGCTACTCTACAAAGCAGATATTTGTTTTATTGATGATGAAGTTGAGACTCAGAGAGGTGAAGTGATTCACTGAAGGTAGCCCAGCATGCCTTGCTGAACCTTAGATGGGAGAAGAACTGGCTGCACCTCTCTGTCTGTGGGAGGAGTGGGCAGGCTGAATGGATAGGGGAGTGAGAGACGGGCTGGAAAACCACAGTCCATTCACTCGCCAAATAACCTTGACAAATCACAAAACCATTCTTTTTGAGACTCAGTTTCCTCATCTGTAAAATGGGAATAATGGGCCAGGTGCGGTGGCTCATCCCTGTAATCCCAGCACTTTGGGAGACCAAGGCAGGCAGATCACAAGGTCAGTGATCCAGTTCCATCCAGCCTGGCTAACATGGTGAAACCCTGTCTCTACTAAAGAAAAATACAAAAATTAGCTGGGCATGGTGGTGTGCACCTGTAATCCAGCTACTTGGGAGGCTGAGGCAGGAGAACTGCTCAAACCCAGGAGGCGGAGGTTGTAGCGAGCTGAGATGGCATCATTGCACTCCAGCCTGGGCAACAGAGCAAGACTCCGTCTCAGAAAAAAAAAAAAAAAGGGGGGGGAAAAATGGTACTCCCCAACTCACAGCTTGTGAGGATAAAATAAAACATGATGAAAAATGATAAAACTGAAACCGCACACCTTGCACATTAGAAGTGCTCAGTAATGAGCATGAGTGCACCCGGCCCCTGATGAGTTTGCCCACGGCGGCCACCTGCCATGACTAAGGGATTCCCAGCGCCTTCTTTGGCAGCTGTGAGTGGGCCTGAGACTCTGTCTGGGGGACCTGCACGGGTTGGGGGCAGGTTTGTCTGTCCCAGAGCCCTGGGCTGGTGATGACACCGCCTGGGGATAAACCTCATCGCTCTGCTGTTTACCCCATGCGTGGTGACTTTGTCATTATCATTCCTCCTGCGTTTTTCCTCCCAAGTTATTTATTTTTCTGAGAGGAAGGAATGTGGGGAATTTACCACAGGGCTCTGGCCTTCACTTTCGGCTGGGCTGCACGGCTTCCTCTCCTATAAGAAGGAAGCTACTGAGACAGATGGCTAGAGAGGTGGACACGGAGGGTCCCAGCTGGCCTAGTGGCCCAAGGAATGGGGGCGTTTATGTAACCCACCCAGAGGCCCAGGTTCTGGTCTCTGGGCATGAGCCTGGTAATGTACATGGCTCCTATGGAACTGTGTCTGGCTCTCCCCATTCACCCCTGGCCTCTGGGCAAACCCAGTAAGTGTGTTACTCTATCAAAGCTTCCTTTCTATTCAGCTGGTCTTGATTTGGGGTATGGGGGTGGGTAAGGGAGTGGGGTGGGGGTTACCTTGAACTTCCTAGCCTCTACTGAGCTATCCTCATTGCTTGGAATGCCTCCTTCTCTCCATCTTTCAAGATCTAGGGCATATGTCATCTCCTCCAGGAAGCCTTCCTGGATTGCTTCATCCTAATTCATCTTACTCTTAGGCTCTATGTTTTCCCCTCACTTCATGAAACATTATTCCTCTTGGGTCTAACACAGTCATTTGAGATTTAATCTCCTTCTTCTCTCACAAACATGTTGCTGTCTCCTTCCTTCTCCTACCACTCCCAGGAACCACCCCCTAGATCTCTGATCTAGAATCTAGATGACTCTAGGATTTAGACACATCTAAAAGTCGTCTCCAAGGATGAATGGTGGAGCAAAATGTGAAGGGGGAGGCTTTAGATTGCGGAAGTGCTTGTCCTTCAGTAGTTTAGTCAACACGGTGATGTCTTCAACCCCTCCTGGGTGATGGCTTCTGCTGAGTCTCGGGACATTGAGAGAGGACAGAGACCAGTCCTGGCCCTAGACTAGCACAGGGCTAAGGGGAAGGACCACATCTTTGTGGTGGGCCAGGCCCTGGGAAGAGTGGAGAGGACCCACAGATGACCTAGGCCCCGCCCTGACCCTGGCAGAGGCACGGTCTGGGGAAAACCACCTCTTTCCCCTGCCCTGGCTTGCCACCTTTTTGTCTTTTAGATGATATGTTTTCTCTGGGAAGGCAGGGTGTGACAGTCCTTTCTGTACTCCCAAGGCTTCCAGGGAGCGGGGAGGTGGGGAGGGTGAAACGGCGGGAGGGGGCTCGGTGAGCACAGGCCTGGCTCACCAGGGCTGGCCTGGAGAGGATGGAGCCTGGGCTGTGACCCCGTGATCCTCTCTGTGAGCCCTCCCTTTCCAGTTTGCTGTATACCTGGGGCTCAGCCTGCCTCTCTCTGACTTACCATTCCAAAGTTTCTAAAAACTTACTGGTTATAGATTAGTGATTACCCCAGTAAAGTGGGCAAAAGAGAGGCTGAGGCTCCTGGCCTTTGGCAGGGTCGTGGTCAGCCAGTAGGGAGCAGGGCTTGTGGTCTGCTAGGATAGAAGTCGGGTCAGGCCTGCGCTGACTGAGGAGCCCTCATCTGGCTTCCCCCTGCCCCTCCATCTCTGCCCTCCCTGATCCCAACCCACTGCCAACAGAGAGAAACCAGAAGTTTGGCCAGGCCCAGCCTCCTTCCCCTGGGTTTCTGAGTTTTTTCAACCTGCTGTTTCCTCTGAGCCCTGTTCCTGATCTGAGGCCTCTGGGCCAGATTGAACAGGGGAGGAGCAGTGATCTAGGACTCTGAATGGATTGATGAGGGCTTCCTAGAAGAAGTGGCCATTGGGCTGGGCCTGGGTGGGTGAGTAGGGAAGGTGAGCGTGCTTGTGGGGACCTCTTCAGAAGGAAGGCGCCCAGGCTTGAGATCAGTCAGACCGCGGGGCCCCTTGCTAAGCTGTGAAACCTGGGACGAGTTAGCTGCTTCTGTGTGCCTCATCTCCTCATCTACGAAATGGGGCTAAGGGAAACTCCTTGTGAGTTGCTGTGAGGATTAAATGAGAAAAGACATGTGAAACCCTTGGCTTGGCAGTATCTGATGCCCCCAAAATGTTGGCTCTTGTCATCCTCATAGATTTCCTGTTTATTCTGCAAGTGTCAGTAGAAGATGTGCTGGGGACAAGGCAGGAATACAGACGTGAAGCAGCGGAGGCCTCTGCCCTCAAGGCCACTGCAATCTCTGGGGAAAAATAGGGCCCAGACCCTGAGTGCTACAAAGCAAAACACTGGGAGGAGGCAGCATGGCCCACGTGATCAGCCCTGGACTGGGCATTGGGCACCCCGGGCTTGCATCCCTGCTCTTGCTCTGGCTGGCCGTGCAACCTTGAGCAAGTCACTGCACCCCTCTGAGCCAGTGTCTTCTCTAACGAGGAGAGGAGGATAGTGCTGTGGAAGTAAGTGAAGTAAGGCCCTGTCCTGGTACCTGGCATGTGGTGAGCACACCCTGAAAAAGCACTTTTGCTAGAATGATTGTTACACTGCAGTTATTAAGTTGTGCAGATAGAAGATCGGTGGATCAGGGAAGGCTTTTTGGAGAGGGTGGTGGCATTCTAGGTAGGCCGGAAATCTGAGGGATTAGGGCATGTAGAAAGGATGTGAGACAGAGGAGGGTTCCCGGGAGCAGGGTCTGTGCAAACGCTGCTCGCTGCTTGGCAGGCAGGAATTCACCGTGCAGCTGTGGGAGCTGCAAGCCCCTGAACTCCCTCCACTGCTGCTGAGGGCACAGAGAGAAGGTGAGTGAGCTCTGGGGCAGGCCTGGATGGCAGGGGCTTTGAATGCCGGGATGAGGACTCTCCTCTTGATCCTCCGTGTCCTGGGGAGGCAGCAGAGGGTTTTGAGCAGGAGAGAGGCATGAGTGGAGCCCAGAGGGAGGAAGATGAATCTGGCAGCGTGGGGCGGGTAGATTGGCGGGGGAGAGACTGGGGGTGGAGAGGCCATTTAAAAGGCTGTTGCAAAATCGGTTTTCCTGATAAAGGGCTGGGCTGAGTCATCTGTGGAGGAGAAAAGTCATATCCAGCTCCTTCGTGTTGCTGTTGATGTGGGATTTTCCTGGCTTAGTTAGCCAGGCGATTGGCTGCCTTTGCCGGAGGCTTTGAGAACCAAGGCCCAAAGGCCGGCAGGAGCATCCAGGAGGAAGCTTGGCTTCAGGGAGGACCCAGCAGAGTGAGTAATGGGAGCACCCGGAGGTGCCTTTGTGGCTTGGGGGATATGGCTTAGGGCATGTGGCATCCCCCTTCTGATCTTAGTCTCTCCTCTGGGCATCAAGGGAGAGGTATGTGGTGATTTCTGCCAGCCTGTGAGTGGTGAGGCAGAGGCTGGGCCTGGGGCTCCCACCCCATGTATGCGTCTTTTCCCATGCCTGGCAGTCCTTTTCACTGAAGCCTAGATTATTCTCCTCCCGAGAGGAGGTCTGGCAGTCTGCCGGCCCCAGTCAGGTTGCACTCACCACGACTCTGGGGATGGAGAGCTCCCCAGGGCATGGAGCCTGTGTCATTTCCTCCTTTCAGTGGGAGGAATGGGGAAGGGGCTGGCAAGGTAGCCAGGCCATTACTCAGGCCTCTCTATTTTCCTGCCCCCCAGCTGAGCCAAAGGTTGTGCAGTGGCCAGTCATTAGCTCCTTCCTGACCTCCCCGGGGGGGTGGTTTACCCAGCCTGTTTACCCTTCCTGTTGCCAAGACCCCCAGACAGCCACAATGGGCTGCCTTGAGCCAGTCTCTATTCCTACCCCCCACTTGGTCTCACCCCACCCACCTGACCCTGGCTGGACACTCCCATTGACGGCATCGTGTGAAGAAGCATTTCCTAGAATTCTCCCTGTCCTGACCTTCTGCTCTGGCCTCCCTTCCCCGGCCCCACCTCCCTCCTGTGGATCCTCCGTCCACACGGGCCCCACTGGTGGGCAGAACAGGCTGCTGCCCATAGAGGGTGGTAGGGGTGGGGAAAGGCTTTGTCCCTGTCTGCGCCAAATGAGAACTGAGTTCTCCTGCTCACAACATTGTGACCTCCCCACTCTACTAATCTTTCATGCCCTATCAGTCATTTCTACCCTAGTAAGAATGAGTTTATAGACTCTTCTCCTGAGAGGGAGAAGTGGGAGAAAGGAGTTGTTCTAGGCAGCTGGGTTTTCAGGGGAGAAGGCGCTGCTGAGAGCATTGAGCACAAGATAAGGAAGCAGAGGGCTCCGCAGACCATCCTCCAAGAGCACCAGAGCCTCTCTTGCTTTTCCTCTTTCCAGAGGCCTAGTCTGGAAGGAGAGCAGTTAAGAGATTAGACTCAGAGCCAGACTTTCTGAGTTTTGAGTCCAGCTCTGCCACTCATAAGTTGTGCGACCCTGGGCAGGTCTCTCCGAGCCCCAGTTTCACCTGCAGAATGGGAAGAATCACAGGACTTATCTCTTGGAGCTTTTGTGAGAACTGAACAAGGCGGCGAGCGTCAGGTGCCCGGCACTGCGCCCGGGCTGCAGGGCGCTCCATCGTGAGAGCGGGCGGTACAAAGCCCCTTCTAATGGCTGTGCTGGGGCTTCTCACCTACCCCCGCTTCAGGGTTTACCAGGTTGGACCCAAGTCTCCTGACCCCAGGCAGCTTTTCATTGTGCCTGCCCTCCACCCCTTCCTCTCTTGAAGGGCTGTCTTCAGGGCTCCTGATCCAATGTCCAGGGTGGGTGTTTAAAGGGTTAGCACCCCAACCTGGCCCTGTAGAAGTTTAGGTGGGGAGGCAGTAGGAGCATCATGACCTGCACAAAAACAGGCCACAGCCAGGTTGATTGAGGGTCCAGTGAGGTACCCGTCTCCTATAGCATTTGGCTACCTCCCACCCCTTTGACACCTGGAGCGCTATCTTGGAGCAGCTGCCTGGGATATTGCCAG
This sequence comes from Cebus imitator, assembly GCF_001604975.1. Taxonomy (NCBI): domain Eukaryota; kingdom Metazoa; phylum Chordata; class Mammalia; order Primates; family Cebidae; genus Cebus; species Cebus imitator. Next base: position 394,789 of record NW_016107855.1, read on the forward strand.
AGGGGGCAGCTCCCTAGTCTGAGGAATTTTAGATGGAGTTGTCCCATGGTGCTCTGCTACAAGGGACTCTGGGGTGCCCTCATCAGCTTTGTTTGTGAAGGGTGGCAAAAGTCATCTGGATGGCTGGCTGGATCTATTCCAAACCTCCTGCTGAATTCCTTTTCCGTGGAGTCACTGTGGGCTGGAGTGCGGGCTGCAGGAGCTCGCCTTGGAGGGCAGGGCTCACTTACCTCCCGACCTTTTTCGTCATTCCTCTTGTTACAGAACAGTAGCTAGGGGGCAGTTCTAAGCTCAGAGAAGTGGTAGATGGGATCTTAGCAGCAGCCTTGGCTGTGAATGGAGCCTCAGTGGGAGTCAGCTGACCTGGTCCTGGGCTCACATCCTCCTCTCTTGGCCCCTTCCCTCACTGGGCCTCCCAGGCCAGCTTATCTCTAAAGGCCCTTTTCACTCTGACATTTGAAGATTTTCTAAACCCATGGCCTTCTAGAGCCAGTAAGGAAAAAAGCAGAAAAATGCAGGGGTGTTGAGAGGTCTGGATTAATCAAACACTGAAGTGCTTGCTTTCTATGAGCCTCGCACGGTGGGAACCGGCCAGCCAGGAGCCTGGTGCTCTCTGCAGTCACGTAGAGACAGGTGCGAACACAGCTCCACTTCTTTCTGGTCCTGTGATCTTGGGCAGCTCACTTCACCTCTCTGAGCCTTAATTTTCTCATCAACAAGTGTTCATAATAGTAGTTTGTGCCTTTTAGGGTTGTTTTGGAAATTAAATGAGCAAAGTGCATGTATAGATATATAGTCAGTGACCAACCAATGTTAGCTACTATTGCTGCAACTGTGTCATAAGAAGCACTGGCCAGACTGGAGATGTTTATCCTGACTCTGTCCCAAGGGGATGTGATGTATCTGTAAATCTCTGCAGAGCTGTCAGGCTGGAATGAATGAGAAAACTTTTTATCTGTGCAGCCCCAGGGAGGCAGAACCACATCAAGAAATTGGATGAGGACTGGGCGAGATGGTTCACTCTTGTAATCCCAGCACTTTGGGAGGCGGAGGCGGGGAGATCACAAGGTCAGGCAGAGACCATCCTGGCCAACCTGGTGAAACACCATCTCTACTAAAACACAGAAAAATTAGCCAGGCGTGGTGGTGAGTGCCTGTAGTCCCAGCTACTTGGGAGGCTGGGGCAGGGGAATTGCTTGAACCCAGGAGGTGGAGATTACAGTGAGCCGAGATCACGCCACTGCAATCCAGCCTTGTGACAGAGCAAGACTCCATCTCAAAAAAAAAAGAAAAGAAAAGAGAAAGTGGATGAAGGCTGGGCGTGGTGGCTCACGCCTGTAATCCCAGCACTTTGGGAGGCTGAGGTGAGTGGATCACTTGAGCTCATGAGTTCAAGATCAGCCTGGCCAACATAGTGAAATCCTGTCTCTACAAAAAATACAAAAATTAGTCAGGCATGGTGGTGCATGTATGTAGTCCTAGTTACTCTGGAGGCTGAGGTGGGAGGATCGCTTGATCCTGGGAGGTTGAGGCTGCAGTGAACCATGATGGCGCCACTGCACTCCAGCCTAAGCAACAGAGTAAGACCCTGTCTCAGAAAAAAAAAAAAAAAAAAAGTGGATGTAAGTTAAAGTAAGTAGGAACTTTCTAGCTGAGGAATGTTAATTAGTGGAAGGCACCTCCTGGGGTAGTGAGCTCATGTCACCTGAGTATGTAAGCAGAGACTTGTACGCTCAAGGGTGTGGTTTTGAAGATGCAAGAATTGTGTGGGGATTGGACTTGGTGACAGCCACCTCTGAGATTCTGAGGTTCTGTGTTTTGGGGCAGTAAGCTCTGCATCCCTGTCACTCTGGAATCCCTTGCTATTCGACCTTCAGTGAATCTCCTGTGCTAGAAGAGTACCTGACCTTTTCCAGGGACTGGAATGGGGTGACCAACTGCCAGCTTTACCACGATAGCATGAGCCCTGTCTGTCCCCCTGGGCTTCGTGGCAGTCAGGCCTTGCATTCATGATCTCACTGTGGCCTCCCAACTCTCATGTCAGGTTAAGGAGACTGTGGCTCTGAGAGGTACAGTAACTTGCCATGGTCACATGGCTAGCAAATGGCAGAGCTTGGCTTCAGGCCAGGAGGCCTGGCTTCTAAGCAGAACCCTCCTGTGTGGCTGGCACTCCTTTGCTTAGGCTCCCCCTGGGGGAGCAGCCTGGCTAATAGATGGCTAATAGACATCTTTAATAGGTGGGGCGATCCAGGCAGGAGAGGAGTCCTACCGGGGGCAGCAGTATCATGGGTGGGTGGGATAGAAAGAAATCCTGGGAGGATATAGAAGAAACTGACAACAGTGGTTACCTGATGTGCTCTCACTGTTTCTAATAGGTGAGGGGAAAGCCAGGTTTGATGGAGGAGGGAAGAAGGAGGTCGGAGCCAGAAAGCCTGTGGCTGCTTGGCCACAGGCCCCAGTGAAGCTGCTGTGACGCTGCTGGTCGCAGCTTCTCTGCTCTCTGTGGGCCTCCCTGTGGCTCCCGTGTGGGGGTCAGCAGGCTCTACACTGGCCTACTCTCTGGACTTCTGTTTCCCACCTATAAAACAGGGCGGTGATGACATACCTCCTCTGTAAGAGCGCTTCCAGTTCTGAGAGTCCATGAATTCAGAGCCTTGCTGGCAAGATGCCTAGAAAGACTGTCCCTGGAGACGGACTCAGCATGCCGTAGCCAGTGCTAATGAGGGCAAGGGAGAGGAGGGCAGGGTCAGATTCCTCAAGAACTAATTAACTTCCCACAGTCGGGAGGAGAGGGCTGATGGAGAGAGGAATTTTCTCAGCCGCGGATGCTGCTTCTGACCCTGGTCTCAGGCTGATCCATCCACCTGTCTGCCAATGCATTTGTTCATGCATCATTTGTTCAAGTATTATTCAACAACTATAAATTGAGCACCAACTGTGCCAGCTGGGCACTGGGGATAGAAAGAGAAATGGTTGCCTACAGTGATCTTATAGTTTAATAGGGGACTGATGTTAGCCTGATCTCAGGACCTCAAGTCCCAGACGGAACCCTGACTCTTGATGACCTTGTTCCTGTCCCCTGTGTCCCAAAGAGACCTTTTGGAATGAGCAGACAGCTTGAGCACAGGCTGGAGACCTGAGAGAGAACATTTCTGACTCCGGCTTTGTCACCCTTGGCTTTGCAATCTGGGGCGGTTACTTAGATATCTCTGAACCTCCGTTTCTTCTTCTGTAAAACACAGGCAAGCAATGCTTGTCTCATTTGGTCTTGTGCAGATAAAACAAAAGAATGCAATGTTCTAGTGCAGTCATTGGTGAAATTAGCTCAATTGGTTACTTTTCTAGTGTTAAAAGATGTGAATTTTAAAATGATTATTTAAGTAAAAGTGGGAAGAAATCCTGGGAGGATACAGAAGAAACTGACAACAGTGATTACCTGATTGTGATGTGGAGTCATCGGGGATGGGGCTACACTTTTTACTGTATACTTTTTTATGTTTTAATTTTTAGGGCCAGGTATGGTGGCTTATGCCTGTAATCTCAGCATTTTAGGAAGCCAAGACCAGAGGATCACTTAGGCCCAGGAGTTTGAGACCAGCCTGGGCAACATAGTGAGACCCCTTCTCTACAAAAAATACAAAAAAAAAAAAAAAATGGCGAAGAATGGTGGCGCACACCAATACTCCCAGCTACTTGGGAGGCTGAGGTGGGAGGATGGCTTGAGCCCAGGAGGTTGAGGCTGCACTAAGCTATGATAGTGCCACTGCACTCCAGCCTGGGCAACAGAGCAAGACCCTGTCTCAGAAAAGTAAAAATAAAATAAAAATGAATGAATAAATAAATTTTTAGAGCATGTTAATGCATTACCTACTCTAAAAAGGGGAAGCATTAGCGGTCCTTGATTTGGATTCCCCCTGACTGTTGCTGATATGGCATTTTACCAAACTGAGTGTGAACCCCCTTGGAGCTAAGCTCTGGATGAGGAGACAGATAATAGACAAGGCAAGATAAAGATCATTTCAACTTGGTGAATGCTATGGAGAAAATAAAACAGATGGCATCGGAGAGGGAAAGGCGCCTCCAGAGAGAGGACATTCCAGCTGAGATTTGAGCAGCAAGAAGGAACCAGCAGGGACTGCTACCTAGGAAAAGATGATTCCAGGCAGAGGGAGCAGCAAGTCCAAAGGCCCTGGGGCGGGAACATCCTTGGCATTTTCATGGAAGAGAAAGCCAGCCAGGGTGGTAGGGCCTAGTGAGAGAAGAGAAGGCTGGTGGGAGTGTAGCCAGGGACACAGTGGGACTTCTAGAGTGTGGTATTCACTCTCAGCCTGGTAAATGCCTTATCAGCAACTGTCAGGGGGCATCCAAATCCAGGACCAGTTAATCCTGAGGGGATAATCAGGGCGCTGTAGAGCTGGTGGCATTTGAGTTGGGCCATGAAAGGTAGATCAGGGCTGATGATGAAGTGAGCTAATTCTAAGAAACAGTGAGTGAGTGAGGATCAAATTCCAGAGGAAGAGATCCTGTGTAGGAAGGGCTGAGGCAACCACCTCTGTACGCCTGTCTGTCTCAGCCCGGAATGCTGTCAGCCCTGAGGCTCTCTGCTCGGAAGGCTGCTGGCCCCCGATAGTCCCACTTTGCACTCTGTCTTTGTATCTGCTTCTTAATTCCTTCAGCGCCACCTGGGTTGGGGTCTTACCCCTGTGTCACTGCATGCCTGTTTGCTAACTGGGCTTCTGTTCCTTCCCGCAGCGTTGGGCCGGAGCACTAGCCTCACGGAGAAGGATCTGAAAGAGGCCAAGGTGCGGAGCCAGCAGATCGCAGCCCAGCTGACCACTCCTCCCAGCCCCAATTCCCGCGGGGTCCAGCTCTTCAACAGGCGCCGGCAGAGGGTGAACGAGTTCACCTTGGAGAGCCACGGCCAGAGGGGACAGAAGCCCAGCCAGGAGTCCCTCAGGGTGCTCCCTGCAAGCTCCCCAGGTCATGCCCCAGGGCTCAGCCTGAGTTCCACCTCGCTGCCGGAGCCAGGCCCTCCACAGAACCCCAGTCCCCAGAGCCCCGACAGAGGGGTCCCTGGCCACAGCATGGAGGGGTACTCAGAGGAGGCCAGCTTGCTCCGGCACCTGGAGAAGGTGGCCAGTGAGGAGGAAGAGGTGCCACTGGTGGTTTATCTAAAGGAGAATGCGGCACTGCTGACGGCCAATGGGCTCCACCTGTCCCAAAACCGAGAGGCCCAGCAGTCCTCACCGGCTCCACCTCCAGCGGAGGTCCACAGCCCGGCTGCAGATGTCAACCAAAACCTTGCCTCGCCCAGTGCCACGCTCACCACAGCAGCTTCTAACAGCAGCCACAACCCGCCAGCCACCGATGTCAATCAGAACCCCCCGGCAACTGCCGTCCCACAGAGCCTGCCACTTTCTAGCATCCAACAGAATTCCTCAGAGGCCCAACTCCCATCCAATGGCACAGTGCCTGCTTCCAAACCCAGCACCCTGTGTGCTGACGGGCAACCCCAGGCACCGGCTGAGGAGGTGAGATGCAGCACGCTCCTAATTGACAAGGTGTCGACTCCAGCTCCCGCCACCAGCACCTTCTCCAGAGAAGCTACGCTCATCCCCAGCTCCAGGCCCCCAGCCTCAGATTTCATGTCCAGCTCCCTGCTCATCGACATCCAGCCCAACACCTTAGTGGTGTCAGCAGATCAAGAGATGTCTGGGCGAGCAGCTGCCACCACGCCCACCAAGGTATACAGTGAGGTCCACTTCACACTGGCCAAGCCCCCATCAGTGGTCAACAGGACGGCCAGGCCTTTTGGGATCCAGGCGCCAGGGGGCACCAGCCAGATGGAGAGGAGCCCCATGCTAGAGAGACGACATTTCGGGGAGAAGGCCCCGGCTCCCCAGCCCCCAAGTATGCCAGACAGGAGCCCCCGGCCACAGAGACACATAATGTCCTGCAGCCCCATGGTGGAAAGGAGGCTGATGGGGCAGCGAAGCCCGGCCTCAGAGAGACGCCCCTTGGGGAACTTCACTCCACCCCCCACCTACGCTGAGACCTTGTCCACAGCCCCTCTGGCTTCCTGGGTGAGGTCTCCTCCCTCTTATTCTGCTCTGTACCCCAGCTCCGACCCCAAGTCTTCTCACCTGAAGGGCCAGGCGGTTCCCGCCAGCAAGACGGGCATCCTGGAAGAGTCGATGGCCCGCCGGGGCAGCCGCAAATCCATGTTTACCTTTGTGGAGAAGCCCAAGGTGACCCCGAATCCAGACCTGCTGGATCTGGTACAGACAGCGGATGAGAAGCGGCGGCAGAGGGACCAAGGGGAGGTGGGCGTGGAGGAGGAGCCCTTTGCCCTGGGGGCTGAGGCCTCCAACTTCCAGCAGGAGCCAGCACCTCGAGACAGAGCCAGCCCTGCGGCGGCGGAGGAGGCACTCCCAGAGTGGGCCTCCTGCCTCAAGTCACCCCGCATCCAGGCCAAGCCGAAGCCCAAACCCAACCAGAACCTCTCCGAGGCCTCTGGGAAGGGGGCTGAGCTCTACGCACGCCGCCAGTCACGGATGGAGAAATATGTCATCGAGTCTTCAAGCCACACCCCGGAGCTGGCCCGCTGCCCGTCACCCACCATGTCCCTGCCTTCCTCCTGGAAATACCCCACTAACGCCCCCGGGGCCTTCCGAGTGGCATCCCGAAGCCCAGCCCGGACCCCACCTGCCTCCCTCTACCATGGCTATCTACCTGAGAACGGGGTCCTGCGCCCGGAGCCCACCAAGCAGCCGCCGTACCAGCTGCGGCCCTCGCTCTTTGTCCTCTCACCTATCAAGGAGCCTGCCAAGGTCTCCCCAAGAGCTGCCTCGCCCGTCAAGCCCACCTCCTTGGACCTGGTGCCCAACCTGCCCAAGGGGTGTCTTCCTCCGTCTCCTGCACTGCCTCGGGCCTCCCGCTCCTCGCCGGGCCTCTACACCTCCCCCGGCCAGGACAGCCTGCAGCCCACTGCCGTGAGCCCTCCCTACGGCGGTGACATCTCCCCTGTGTCTCCCTCCAGGGCGTGGTCTCCCCGAGCCAAGCAGGCCCCCAGGCCCTCCTTCTCCACCCGGAACGCCGGGATAGAGGCTCAGGTGTGGAAGCCTTCCTTCTGCTTCAAGTAACGGACCCCATGGGGGTTCCACTGCCGATCAAGTCCCCTCCTTGAGGGCCAGATGGAGAGCAGACGTGGCAGGAAATGGCACAGAGCTGAGTGAGGAGAATGGGGAGTCCATGGTTCAAGGTCAGATGCGGCCACCAGCTGGCTTTGTGACCTTGGGCGAGTCGCCTCCCCTCTCTGAGCTGCAGCTGCCCTCCCCTACTACAGTTGGGGTCAGACTCCATGTCTGAATGGCGAGGAGGGTCATGGAGAGAGAACTGTCGTGGCAGCCCTGATGCGGCAGAGGGGCGTCCTCTGACCCTTGTGAGCTGTAGGGATGCAGTCTGATGCCAGCGTCTTGCTGGGGGAGTGGCCTAGAAGGGGATCCTAACGGGGACTTCTGGAGCAGACAGAGCCTGCCGGTGCCTGTGGAGTCAGCCAGCCAAGGGTCTGCCTCCTCAGCTGCCCAGGAGGCCTCCCTCATGAGGCCCAAGCTCCTGGCATCTTCCTTCCTGTCGCTGGATTCTCACCTCCACGGGCCTGTCTCTTCCACCTCTGCCTTCTGGACACCGTTTCCTCTCCACTGCTTCAGAGAGCTTTGCCTCACCTCCGCCTGCGCTCCTCTCCGGGGTCCTTCTGCTGACTGCGGACTCAGCCCACCGCTGCTGTCTGACGCTTTTCTTCCCGCCCTCTCTGAGACCTGGCTCTGTTTTAGGGAGACCAGTGGACCCAGGCCTCAGCCCCAGTTCTACCTGGCTTGCTCTCACTGCTTTAGGGGTGGAGGATGTCCCAGAGGATCCCCAAGAGAAGGAGAGCTCTGTAGGAGGCTGTGCAGATGTGGGTGTGCCACAGGGAGGGTGGCCCCTAGCCATGTATCCATTGGCTGTTTTGGCTTCAAATTCAACCAAGATCTGCCTGACTAAAAGAAGCCACTTCAGTGCAGTGGAACGGGGCCCAGAGGGAGGCAGAAGAGAAGAGCAGCAGTCCCATATCAGCCTCCCATTTGCTGTGTGAGTTTGGCCCACTCACATTCTCCCTGGGCCTCAGTTTTATTTATACAAGGAGGGCCCTTCCAGCTATGACAGTCTGTGTGGAGTGAGAACATAGGCTGGTGCTTTGGAGAAAGGCTTGTAAGTGACAAGACAGTCCCCTGGGAAGAAAGAGAAAGGAAATGGGCTGTTGTCATAGGACAGGTAGAGTTAGATGGCTGTGAGGGTGACCTGGTGAGGGAATGGTTGGAATGAGCCCCTGCAGGAAGCCGAGGATGAGAAGCCTGGGCTGGGCTGGGCTGGCTCGGGCTCAGGATTGCCTGAGGACAGTGAGAGCATGGCAGGAGCCTGGGCAGGTGCATAGCAGTGCAGGGGGAGGGGACAGAGGAGATCGTAGAGTTTTGAGGAAAATCTGGGATCTGGATTCTAACAGATCAACTGCATGTGTGTCTTTAAGTCTCAGTTTCCCCATTGCTACAGTGAAGGTGTTGAGTCAGGTAGCTGGAGACTCCCCGCCACCTCTGACACTTTTAGAGGTGATATGATACAGCCCCCCACCAAACCAGGCTTTGTGGGGGGGTGAGAGGATACAGACTCAAGTGGCAGGATTCAGATGGAAGCTTCGCAAGGCTGGGGGCCGAGGACCACCCACTTCTCTTTCTCGGCCCTATTTCTGGGCTCCCCAGTGGGGCAAGGGGTGGTGGAGGCGGTGCCCATGCTGGGCTGAGCCTGCAGTTTTTGTGAGCTCTGGGCTTGTCTCCATGGGAACAAGGGTGCCTTCTTAGTGAGCTCATTTCACATAGATCGAGGGGGTATGTGTGGGGGAGTTGTGAGTGAGCTCAGCTCCTTCAGGCCTGGGATCTCCCAGAACAGAGTGAAGCTCCTGCCCTGGACCCCTGCTCCCTTCCACCCTTGAGGGCCAGCAATGGAAGAGCCCACCCTTCCTTCTGCAGCTCCTGCGGCCAGGCTGAGCTCTGCCCCCAACTTCGTTTTCTCTCCTGTTCTCAATACACTCTGCCTCAAATCCGTCTTGCTTCTTTCTTTCTTCCATGCTGCTAGGGGTCAGGGCTGCCTTCCTCCTCCCTGAGTCCAGCCTGGGAAGTGGAGTGGGCCTGCTCAGTTACTGAGTGTGAAAGTGTGGCTGTGTCCTGCGTGCTGCCTGCATCTGCCGTGTGTCTGGTTCGGCACGGGGACAGACGTATGCTGGCTTGGAAGCGAGGGCTTCCTCTCCACAGCACTCAGGGAGCCAGAACCCTGTGCAAATCGCAGCCTTTTGTGCTTTCCTTCCCTCAGAGTTTGGCCAAAAATACTGTAGAGGATTTTGGGAAGAAATGCACTACCTCTTCTGGTTCAGGTTTGTTTGGGATCTTTACAAAGTGGAATAGAAATACCCCTAGCGGCATTCGCTCTCCAGTTCTCTCAGGTCCCCTCCTTGCTCCCGATTATCTAAATCTGGCCATTTCTCACATTGGCCATCATTTTCACTGTCTGGCTCCTGAAAGCATGGAGCTTCTGGTGGAGAGGAAATAACTGGCATCAAGGGTCAGGAGAGCTGGGTTCTAGCCCCAGGTTTGAATCTGATTCCTGTGTGACCTCAGACAACCTCTTCCAATCTCTGGGCCTCAGTTTCCCCTTCTGTGCAGTGAAAGGATTGCAGAAGGTGGTGTGGGAACTCTGTTTGGTTTCTGACAGTCCAGGGTTGACTGTGTTCTATTCATGCCTTCACCCCACACACGTGCCCTGCTTTGGGTCTGGGGCTAGGTTGAGTGGCTGCTACTTTTTGAATTTTCACCCCCTGCATTCCCAGAGAGCTCTGGTGTGCAGGGTGCATTGAGCTCTCTGTCAGAAAGTGAATAGTTCTGAGTTCCTGAAGCCTTTTCATATTGTGCACACCCCCCATTCCAAACGTACATACAGAGTCAGTGCCTAGGCATGGCTGTTAGGATGAGGTCAGGCTCTGGCCCATCTCCAGATGATGAGGAGCTGCTTACCACTGCCCTCAACATTCAACCCCTGTTTGAGCCATTCTGTTTTATAGTCTTGGCTGAATTATTATTCCTACCACTTGTTGGCCCCAGCATTCCCCCTGTGGCCACCAAAGGCAGAAACAATGCTTTAGATATTTTTAGGTAGCTATCATGGCTCTCCTGTGCAGCCTACTCTCCTGGTTGAAGACCCCAATTTCCTCTGCCTCAGTGGTTGTTGACTGGCTTGGATCATGAACTCTAGGCCCCACCTCCCTACTTAGGGTGGCACTGTGGTCAGGTGCTGGGTTATGCCAGAGCCCACCCTGATTTGGCATTTGGCTCTGGTCCTTCTCATCTGACCGTGGAGCCGGGACCTCCCTCCCAGCTCCTCTCCCTAAATTATGGGGTCTGCCTTCCTGGGCCAGCCTGACTGGGATGTGCCACAGACACAGAGAAGCTCCCAGTGTCTCTGGCTCTTGTATACACAATTCTGACCCCAATTCTGACCCTGGGAGGAAAAGAGTGCGATTCCAGGCTGAGCCTTAACTTTCCACTTGATGACTGGGAACTTGGATGTCCCTAGGGAGTTTCTAAGGGTCACTCCGGCATTAGCATCCCATGAAAAATGTCCCATTCAGGCTGTTGTATAACAGTCCTCTTTAGGTTAAAGGGTGCCAGTTCTGGGTCTGGGCTTATCTAGCAGCTGCTACATTCTGTTTGGATAAAGCACACAATTGGTGTCTGTTTCCTTCAGATTGGGAGGAATTAGAAGACTCTCAGTTGGATGAGAGGATGACTGGCTTGGTTATGGCTGATCACTGATTGGATGAAAGAATGCATCTTTGGATGGTACTAGATTTTGATTGGGTAGGAAGCACGGAATGGACTGGCTTGCTCTGAACTCTGCTGGATGACTCCTAGTGGATTGGATTGAATAGCAAGGCGGACTGGTTATTGCTGGACTCTGATTGGGTGAACAGTTGGAAGAAGGTTCAGGAGATACATGTTAGGCAGGGATTCCCAGGCCTTCCACTTTCAAACCAGTTCAAACTGCTTACACTTGTAGCCTTTGAGCAGCACACATGTGCGCGCAAACATACACACACAGACACACACAGACACACACACACACACACACACACACACAAACACACACCGTTCCTGGTGGGGCAGGACACACTAGATTGTTATTTACACCCCAAGCTTCATTTTCATCATTTGTTAAATGAGTGTGGTAATGCCAGCTACCTCACTAATCTGTTGCGAAAACCTAATGAGATGAAGGATGGGAAGGAAATTTGTAGACTGAAAAGTCCTTAAGTAGATAAGAAACAGATACAGCCGTGCATCTCAGAGCAGTGCTTCATAGCCTCAAAGCTGTTCACCATCTTGGCCTCTCTAAAACCACACTCCCCTCCCTATGCTGTGAGACAGCTCAGTGAGGGGCATGTGTTGCCTAGGGAGGAATGACCCAACTTCCTTTTGTATTTCCATCTGTCAGGGGGATCTTCCTCCCTGCTCAGGCAGCCAAGGAAAGAGGAGATGACATGGCAACATGGCAAGGGGTTTGGGGCTGAGAGGTCTTTCCGTAAGTCCAACTTTAATAATAACCGTCAATATTTTTACATTTTAATTTTGAATAGATAATACATCCATATGGTTCAGAAATCTAAATTTATATGAGGTAACATATTAAAAAGCCTTAGTCCCATCTCCCTGCTCCAGCCTACTCTCCTGGCTGAGGAGCCGGCTTCCCCTGCCTCAGTGGTTGCTGTTGACTGGCTTGGGTCATGAGCTCTAGCCCCTACTGTCCTGATCAGGGTGGCACTGTGGTCACATGGGAGGGAGGACATCCAGAGCCCACCCTGACTTGGCATTTGGCCCTGAGACACTAGCCTCAGCCTCTATCTAGTTCTTCCCATGCGGCCCTTGGTCCAGGACCTCCCTCCCAGCTCCTCTCCCTAAGTCATGGGGAAACTGAAGCCTCCCTCAGCTAGCCTGACTGAAAGCTTCCCAGGATGTGCCACAGACAAAGCAGCTCCCAGTGCCTCAGGCTGCACCCACCCTGTTCCTATTCTCACCCCTTTTCCTAACAGGTGACCACTTTGGTTACTCTCATGTGTATCCTTCTAGTCCTTCTTTCTTTTCTTTCTTTCTTGCTTGCTTTCTTTGACAGAGTCTTGCTGTTGCGCAGGCTGGAGTGCAGTGGCACAATCTCAGCTCACTGCAACCTCTGCCTCTCATGTTCGAGCCATCCTCCTGCCTCAGTCTCCACCCCTCTCCAGTAGCTGAGATTATAGGCATGCACCACCATGCCCAGCTAATATTTGTATTTGTAGTAGAGACGCGGTTTTGCCATGTTGGCCAGGCTGGTCTCAAACTCCTGACCTCAGGTGATCCACCCACCTCGGCCTCCCAAAGTGCTGGGATTACAGGCGTGAGCCACCGCAACCAGTCCTTCTAGTATTTCTTTATGGTAATCAACATCTATTGAGTACTTAGGAATGTGCCGATATATGTAATGTTCTTTTCCATCAGTTATCTCATTTAACCCTCACAACAAGACTATAAGGTAAGTACTGTTATCACACCCCATTTACAGAAGCAGAAACTGAAGCCCAGAGGGGTGAAATAACTTGTCCAAGCTCAGTCAGTAAGTTAAGGCGCTTGTCTCCAAAGCGAGCCTTCTTAACACGGGGGCAGACACAAGACAGCGGGGACTCATCAGGAGTTCTGGGCTGAGGGTTTGGGCACCTGCGTTTTACTGCAGGCACTGCCTGACTTTGGTCGGTGGCTTCCCTTCTCGGTGTAATGGACAAATCGGACTCGGTCCCTTCCTAAAGCCCGACGTGGAGGACCCCAGCACTAATTAATGCCTGCCCCGCCCCCTCTGCTCTCTCCCCAGGACCGCCGGGAGAGCCTGCCCACCTCCCCTCCCTGGACGCCGGGCGCGTCCCGGCCCCCCAGCAGCCTGGACGGCTGGGTGAGCCCGGGGCCGTGGGAGCCAGGCCGCGGCAGCAGCATGAGCAGCCCCCCGCCGCTGCCACCGCCCATGTCTCCCTCGTGGAGCGAGCGCTCGGTGTCCCCGCTGCGACCCGAGACCGAGGCGCGGCCCCCCAGCCGCCAGCTGCAGGCGCTTCTGGCGCGAAACATCATCAACGCGGCCCGGCGCAAGAGCGCCTCCCCGCGGCCGGCGGGAGCCGAGAGCCTGCGGCCCTTCTCCCCGCCGAGGGCGCCGCCGCCGCCGCCGCCGCGCATGCGCTCGCCGCAGCCCGCTCGCCCCGACCAGGCCACTGTGCCGGGGGCAGCGTTCGCGCCCATCCTGCGGAGCCCGCTGCCCCCCGGGCCTTCCTCCTGCACCAGTCCCCGGAGCCCGCTGCCCGCGCCTCCCAGGCCCTTCCTCTACCGCCGCTCGCCCACAGACTCCGACGTGTCCCTCGACTCCGAGGACTCCGGGGCTAAGTCTCCCGGCATCCTCGGCTACAATATCTGCCCCCGCGGGTGGAACGGCAGCCTGCGGCTCAAGCGTGGCAGCCTCCCCGCCGAGGCCTCCTGCACCACCTAGAACCCCACCCCCCGACCCCACCCCAGGAGGGCAGAGCCAGAAGAAGGCTCATCAGACCTGGGGAATCCAAATGGTCTGGCCTCTGGGCAGCCCCAGAGATGAGGGGTCAGCAGAGGAGAGCTCTGGGCTTGGGGATGGGTTGGGGACGCAAGCTTGAGTTCTAGCACCTGCTCTCATTCACTTGTTGTGTGACCCCGGGTAAGACCCTTCCTGGTTTGACCTTCAGCTGTCCCATCTGTTTAATGGTGGCTTTGGCCAAGGCAGTCCACAAATGTCAAAATTCCCCTTCCCATCAATACACACGCACGCGCACACGCACACTCTCGTACACACTAGTTAGTGCCTTGAATGAGGCAGGGCAGTGTGTATATTGACCCCTGGACTTGCCACCTTCAGAGTTCCATACCCCTCCTTCCCCTTCTGGCTCTGCTCTCTGGAGTCTGGCAAGTGGGGTGTGTTCAGAAGATCCTAGGCCTGTGTCCCATGTCCAGGCACTGGCCTGACCATCCGGCTCCCTGGCACCAAGTCCCAGGCGGGAGCAGCTGTTTTCCATCCCTTCCCAGACAAGCTCTATTTTTATCACAATGACCTTTAGAGAGGTCTCCCAGGCCAGCTCAAGGTGTCCCACTGTCCCCTCTGGAGAGAAGAGGCAGGAAAATTCTCTCCGGGTCCCTGTCACGCTACTTTCTTCACTTCAGTTCAGCCTGCCCGAGACATCTTATCTGCAGCCATATGAGAACTCTAAGGCAGTGATTTTCCTTAGGCCCAGGACTTAGGCCTCCAGCTCATCTGTTCCTTCTGAGCCCATTCACGGCAGATTCTGGGCTCAAAGCTGAGCTGGGGAGAGAAGAGATACAGAGCTACCACGTGGCTTTACCTGACTGCCCTCAGTTTGGGGTTGCTTATTTGGAAAGAGAGAGATATAGAGTTACTTGTTATGGGAAATATGAAAGTCATGGCCAGGATGCATAGCAGGAGATTCTAGCAGGGGACAAGATTGGCTCAGATGACCTCTGAGGGCTCTTCCAGTCTTGAAATGCATTCCATGGTATTAGGAAGTCAGGGGTATTAGGATGTGGTGGTGGGCTAGGTGGGCTTGAATTCAGGGGCCAATGAGCTTGGATAGGTGAATGGGATGTTAGGTTAGGGTCTGCCTGTTATTTCTGCCCCCTTGGGAAATGTCCCCTTCTTCAGTGTCAGACCTCAACTCCAGTGTCCAGAAAAGTAGCCACTGTCCTGCCCCATCCCTTCCCCAGTGCACTCTGATCTAGCTATTGCCTACTGCCCAGTGACCTTGGGGAGCCTGGCTGCAGGCCCTCACTAGTTCCTTAAACCTTGGTGGCTCTGATTCCAGTCCCCAGGAGGGAGTCAGGGAGGAATATGGCTGAGTTCTGTAGTTTCCAGAGTTGGCTGGTAGAGCCTTCTAGAGGTTCAGAATATTAGCTTCAGGATCAACTGTGGGGCAGGAATTGGCTGAGGATCAAAAGCATGTAGGTGAAAGGATACTAGGATGTTGCGTAAGGTGTGGGACAGTGTGGTTTTGGGACTTACCCACCCACCAGGGTGATGTTAGATCTAGAACCCCCAAGTGAGGCTGGAGAGAGTTAGGGTCAGTATGGAAGATCAGGTGGGGATGGGGTGCTTTAGAATAAAGGAGAGATCTTAGAGGGCTCCTTGGGCCTCAGGAATGAGGACACTGCTCCCGCTGGTGCGAAGATGAGAAGGTGCTCTTACTCAGTTAATGATGAGTGACTATATTTCCCTAAGCCCCCACCTGCTGCAGGGTCCCTCGCAGCACAGGAGACTGGGACTAAGGGCCCCTCCCAGAGAAGTGACACCATCAGGCCTCTGGCCGAGGCAACAGCATAGAGGATCCACCTCTACCTGTGTTTCCCAAAGGGCTGGCAGGAGGCAGCCCCTGGCTGTTCCCCCGTTGTCACCGCTTTCTCCCCATCCTCTCCTCTAACCCACTAGAGCTTGCCTATGTCCTGCCTCTTGTAGAATTCAGCTCTGGCCCTCAATAAATGCTTCCTGCATTCTTCTGCCTCCTGTGTCATTTTCAGTTGTGTTTGATGCCCTTCTCCCCAAGTCCATGGGACTCTGGGTGGCAGGGAATATTTGAGACACATGGGATGGAAATGTGGGAAGATCTCTCAAGCATCCATGAGAGACAGGAACAATAGACAACTTGAGGCCGTAGAAGTCCCTGGCTAGGTGACCCTGAGTGAGCCCACTCTTCCAGGCCTCAGCTTTTCCATCCATGTGATGGGGAGAGTTGGTCTAGATAATGTCTCAGGGTGGTATTGTCAGGGCCCTGACCACAGAGTACTGTTACCAGCAAGGCCAAGCTGGATCAGGGGTCTGTGCTCTGGGGCTGTTTCCTCAAGGCAGGCAGGGGTGCCAAGGCAGGAAAGGAGTCACTGTGAGAGGTCTCGTCTGAGCCAGGCAACCCCAGTGAGGCGAGGACTCAGACCAGGCAACCCCAGGAGGTGAGGACATCAGGCATCCTCTCCTGACGTGGCGTCCTTTGGCCAGAGAAGGGGATTGTGGTCCTGCTCCCAGGTGAAGCTGAGCTTGCCCTGGGAATACACCTCACTCTTTCTCTCTAGAAGCTTGGGCCCACCGAGGGCCAGGAAGCTAAGCTCAGGGCAGTGGACACCAGAATCCAGGTTTCTGTCCTGAGAAGGTGTCAGAAATCCACCCCAGCCACAGCCTGCCAGCACACACACAGTGCTCCCCAGCCTGCACCCAGCCATCCTCGCTAGGCCCACCCTTCCCCAGTAGTGGTGTGTGTGCCCTGGTCCCAATCTTTATCTTCGGCTGGGGCCTGGCCACAGCACAGTGTCCCACTGCCTACTGGTGATCTCATCCCAGTCGCCCAGAACCTCAAGCCAAGTTCATCCCAAACTGACCTCGGTGTCTGCCTCCACTCCGCCTACTCCTCCCTCTTCAGTCACCCAAGCATGAAACAGGGGAGTGGGACTCCCTTTCCTCACCTCCCATGTCCAGTTCCTCACCAAGACCCCGGGGTTCTTCAAAATACCCGTTAACTCCCTCTCCTCTCCATCCCCTTGTCACTGCCCTGATCCAGCCACCGAATCTCTCACCTGGTGACAGTTGGTCCTCCTGCCTCCAGTCTGGCCCCCTCCAACCCATCTCCACATGGCAGCAAAGATGTCTTTGGAAAATGTCAATCCGATCACTCAGTTTCACTAGTTTAATCTCATCAGCAACCCTTTATCAACACAGTTTCCTTTAGAAAGCCTGCTAGGATCTGGCCCCTACCCCCACTGTCTGAGCTGATCTCTTAGAACTGCCTCCAGCTCTGGCTCTACTTGCCAACCCCCTACCATCTTCATAGGTGACATGTCCACTACCTGCCATGCCCCTTCTCTGCCCAGTGAACTCCCACTCCTCCTTCAAGGCTCAACTCCAGTATGTCCTCCTCTGGGAAGCCTTCTCACCCCCCACCCCAGGCTGAGCTGGTAACTCCCTCCCCTGGGCTCTCCCAGAGCCTTTCCCAAAGCTTGTTTACCCGTCTGAATCTGACCTGGCTGAGCTCCTTGAAGACAGAGCCCTGCCTTATTTATTTTCAGTCCTTAAAGAGAGGCTCAGGAAATGTGAGAAGGTAGAGGGAGGGAGGGAAAGAGAGAAGGAGGAAGGGAAAAAAGAGGCAGGCAGGAAGGAGACAGAAGAAGAAAGGCAGGAGAGAAGAAAGGAAGGAAGAAAAGAATAAGTCAAACAAAGATATTGGGGAACAATTCATCCAACCATCCATTGATTCATTCATTTGACAAATATCTACTGAGCTCTGTCAGGCACTAAGGATATAACAGTTAACAAGAGGAAGCTACCAGCAGCTGACCCTCAGCATTTCCAGGTGACTTTGGCGTGTGCATATGTGAGCATGCATGTACATGTGGGTGCAAGCCCTCTGTCTGCAAAGGCCTGTTGCCAGGGCACCTGTCTTCCCTGGGGTCTGATGTTTTTAGCATCTGACCTGCTCCTATTGCAGCCCGAAATAAGGCAGTGACCCACGGCAAGGCAGGAATGATTCTCAGCAGCTAAAGCCAGAGCTGGCTACGGGGCACACCCTGCTCACTGACTACTGACTGCTGACCGCTGACTGCCTACAGGGACACCACACAACTCTCAGCTTCCCAACAGAGGTGTTAATCTTGAGGGTCTAAGATTCCCTCCTGCCCACTGTGGTCCCATCCTTTCAGGTACCAGCATCCTAGGGGAGCTTGGGGAACTTGGGGTAGTGGGCAGAGGAGATGTGGCAATCCCTAGCGGTCCATCACCAGGAGAGGAAGGGCCCTGCAGTGGATCTGGTGACCGTGGGGCCCCCTGGAAGCCTAGATCCTGGTTTAGGAGGAGAGACGCTCTAAGCTCTAGTTAACTCTGCATTAAATGGGGAGGATGCGGCTAGGATTAAAGGTGGGGAATAGATAACAGCTTTGCTCAAGACTTTGGGATTTTTAGGCAGTAGAGGGAAGCAGCTTCTCTCTCTGTAAAATGAGAGACTCTTCCCAGTGTCCATGAACTTCTATAAAGGGAGTGTTTATCAAGAAACAGATCTGTGGACTGTGGAATCCTAAACAGTCATGATTGGGGCATTCTCAATCATCCCATAACCCTCGCCCCAAATGCATGTAGACACACTCATGTTTGCATGCTGTTTTAGCAGGCTTATGAACGCCCTAAAGCCTATCCATGGATCTCCATGATTTAGCCCAGCTCCCTCATGTTACAGACCGGGGAACTGAGGTGCAGAGCTGGAGAGCTACTTGTTCGTAGTTACAGAGGAAGTCAGGGACACCCACTAGACTCCAGTTGCACACCACAGTGCCCTCTGGCCCAGGGCCTCGTGTGGGTGTTGAGGGTACAGGTGAAGGCAGATTGTTTTCTAAAGGAAGGAGTATAGAAAAACCTGGAGGCAAAGGAGAAGGGTACCAGGGTGCGTGGTCAGCCAAGGAGATCAAAGGCTCTGCCTCTTCACCAGAGGGCAAGTTAAGGAACCTGGGCAAGTTAAGGGCTCTGGACCTCATTTTGTTTGTAAATCTCTTCCAAGATTTCTGGAAAGTGCCATGAGATTCAAATGGGAGGATGGAGGAGGAGGAGGAAGAGAAGGGATGAGGGAGAAGAGAACACCATGGAAGTTAGCCCAGTAATGGGGAGATGGGGAGGATGGGGAATGGTTCTCTCTGCTTGGTTGGACCAGACTGCTGACTGCCTACAGGGACATCATGCAACTCTCAGCTTCCCAACAAGTGCCAGGGATGAGAGGGGCAACCAGCCTTGCAGACCCCAGTGTAACCCCAGCCTAGCCCATGCTCCCCCTCCACTAACTTAAGCCACCAACCTCTTTCAGCCTTGAAATAGGGCTCTCAAGTCTCAACATATGATAGTGTGCCTGAGACCCTTGCCTGCCCCACCCAGATGCCCCAGGCACCTACACTCCCTCTGATCAGGATGCCGGAGCTGGGAAAAGGCCCTAGAAGAGACAGTGCTTCCTTAGCAGCATGAAAATAGATTTGTGCAAACTTGGGCACCTCCCTCTTCCTCCCGTGGGCCTCAGTCTCCTCTGCACAATGACCTTGAGGGCGCTTCCAGTTCAGACATCCCTTGCTTGTGATTTTAGGGTGGGTTGAAGCTGTTCAAGACTGGGGCAGGATGAGCCAGGGACTTGAAGGAGGTCTGGGGAGAAATGGAGGCAGCCTGGTCCATTGATGGGGTCTCTCCTCCACAGGATGATCCCCAAGGAGCAGAAGGGGCCAGTGATGGCTGCCATGGGGGACCTCACTGAACCAGGTAAGGTGGGTCTAGCCTCATGCTTTCCTCAGCCTCCATCTTTTCCTCGCTCCCAGGCTGCACTCACTCTGGCTTGCTGGCCCCAGGCCTGGGCAGACAGGTGTGAGCTCCAGACCAGCCTGAAGGAGTGCCTGTGGAACCTGTCGCCTAGGCTGGGAAGCTTTGTGAGGTACCAGGAGGGGTCTTGTTCCTCTGTCCACAGACCCAGGAGCTGAGGCTAAAATGACCCTGGTTTCATCTAAGGCCCCATCTCAGCCCCAAATTAAGCTCTGGAGATTCCGGTCCCAGTTTCAGCCCTACCTGTGGCTGCAAGCTCTGCACACACTTGCCCTTGCCTATTGCTCCTGTGGGTCTCACTAAGGCCTCTGGATGGCCCAGGACAGCTGGGCCCCATGGCCAACAGGGGAGTGGAGAGAGTAGAGCAGGGCGGGAAGAGCAGGCCGCCCATTTGGATACAAAACTTTTTACTTAAAAGATAACTCATCAAATGAACAAATCATTTTTATCATTGCATTTAAAAAGCTTAAATTCATTTTTATCAATTTTATAAGACCTATTCCGGAACTCTTGATATAACTTTGGAATCTGTTTATTTGGTCCACTTTACAGCATTTCAGGTATTTAATGTATTTATTTATTTTATTATTATTATTTTTTGAGACAGTCTCACTCTGTTACCCAAGCTAGAGTGCAATGGCGGTCTTGGCTCACTGCAACCTCCCCCTCCCGGGTTCAAGCGATTCTCCTGCCTCAGCCTCCCAAGTAGCTGGGACTATGGGCGTGTGCCACCACACTCAGCTAATTTTTGTATTTTTAGTAGCAACGGGATTTCACTGTGTTGGCCAGGCTGGTCTTGAACTCCTGACCTCGTGATCCACCCACTTTGGACTCCCAAAGTGCTGGATTACAGGTGTGAGCCACTGCACCCGGCCACATTTCAGGAATTTTAAAGATTAATTCAGGGGCTGGTTACAGTGGCTGACGTTTGTAATCCCAGCACTTTGGGAGGCTGAGGTGGAAGGATTGTTTGAGCCCAGGAGTTTGAGACCAGCCTGGGCAACATGGTGAGACTCTATTTCTACCAAAAAAAAAAAAAAAATTAGCCAGGCATTGTGGCACATGCCTGTGGTCCCAGCTACTCAGGAGGCTGAAGTAGGAGGATTGTTTGAGGCTAGGATTTGGAGGCTTATAATGAGCTATGGTTGTGCCACTGCACTCCAGCTTGGGCCAGTTTCAACTAAGCCAGAGCTCTCAAGCTTTAGTGTGAATCATAGTGACTTGATATTTGTTAAGCATACAGACTCCCAGCATCTACTCCCAGGGATTCCATTTCAGGGGACCTGAAGTAGGGTTGGTACATTTGCCTTCAGTGTTCTAAGGAGTCGGTCATATTTTCTGACTTTATGCGTGGCATCCTTTTCAACTATTTTGTGTGTTCTTGCATCCTTTTGTTGATGTCCAGTTTCTTCCCCCGCCCTGATTTTGTAGCTAAAATATGCACCTTCTATGAGTATTGACACTCTAACTAGAAGGGTCAGGCAATGCATCCTCTTTTCTCTTGGGGATTTAATTAATTACAGGCCCCCAAATATGGATTCATGCAAGACTTGAAATATATAACTTGTTGATTATTGGAAAGGTCCTAACTAAAGACAATTTTGAAACAAAAGTAGGAAGAAAAAATAAATCTCATAATCTTACCACCTAAAGACAGCCACTGTAAAGTAAAAACCATAAAAATGTTTACCATCATTGCATGCTTACTGTGTGGCAGATACTTTGCTAAAAGTATCCTTTATGCTTTGTGTCACTTCACCTCCACAACAACTCTGTAAGTTTGGTATTATCCTCATTTTGGAAATGAAAATATTGAGGGTCAGAGGAGCCGGTGGTCACATCTGGTAGGTGGCAGAGCTGCAGTGTGACTCCAGGTGTCTTTGTCTCCAGAGCTCTTTCTTTAATATTATTATTAGTTTCTGTTGTTGTTATTATTTTGAGACAGAGTCTCACTCTGTCGCCCAGGCTGGAGTGGCCCACTCTCGATTCACTGCAACCTCCGCCTCCTGGGTTCAAGCGATTCTCTTGCCTCAGCCTCCTGAGTAGCTGGAATTATAGGCGCCCACCACCACGCCCAACTAATTTTTGTATTTTTAGTAGAGACAGGGTTTCATCATGTTGGCCAGGCTGGTCTTGAACACCTCACCTCGTGATCCAACCGCCTCGGCCTCCCAAAGTGCTGGGATTACAGGCGTGAGCCACCATGCCTGGCCCGTTTCTTTATTATATGGTTACATGGTAATGTAATGCATAACACATCACTTTTTAAAAAAAATTAAGTTGCCATTGACTTGGTGTACATTAAAAAAATTTTTTCCTAATCAGACAAAACAGACATGAACGGCTTTGAAAGTGAAAGTTGGTCGTAATGGAACTATCTGGAGATAACCACTGTTAACATATTTATGTAAATTCTTTTTCTGTTCATATATGAATGTCTTTATATAAACATACATACACATGGGCTAAATACTATATGCTGTGTTCTTTGGCTTTTTTTTTTTTTCATGTAGCAGCATTTCATCCTAGTATGATTTATCTCATACCTTCATTTCCGTGCTTGCCAGCATTCTGCTGTTTGGACACGTTATGTGTATTTTATCAATGCCTAACGGTGGTCATGAGGCTTGTCTCAGGTGAGATCCTGCAGGGCAGAACCAGAGGAGCCTTGTGCAAGTGACTTATTGAGAGAGCACTCTCAGAAGGAAAGGAGGAATGCAGCCTAGGGTGGGGTATTGCCAAGCAAGGATGTGGGCTCAGTGACTGTCCACATTCAGTGTGATCCTGTGGGGAGCTCTCAAGCATGAATTGCTCCACAGAATTCATCCCACCTGAGGCAAGGGCGCTGTGGCAGCATCCATTCCACTGGCAGTTCTCTGTAGAAGGTGGTGGTGTGTCGCCGGGCGCAGTGGCTCACGCCTGTAATCCCAGCACTTTGGGAGGCTGAGGCGGGTGGATCACGAGGTCAAGAGATCGAGACTATCCTGGTCAACATAGTGAAACCCCGTCTCTACTAAAAATACAAAAAAATTAGCTGGGCATGGTGGTGCGTGCCTGTAATCCCAGCTACTCAGGAGGCTGAGGCAGGAGAATTGCCTGAACCCAGGAGGCGGAGGTTGCGGTGAGCCGAGATTGCGTCATTGCACTCCAGCCTGGGTAACAAGAGCGAAAACTCGGTCTCAAAAAAAAAAAAAAAAAGAAGGTGGTGGTGTGGACTACTGCCCACTAATAAGGGGCATCTGGGCATCATCCACCACAAGACTGGGTCCCAGTTTTCACAATTGTAAACCCCACTGCAATAAACATTCTTGTACATATATCTTTAGACATATTTATTCAACTTTTTCCCTGAGAATAAATTCCTAGAAATAGAATTACTTGGTCAAATAGGTTTTATCTTTTTTTATTTTTTTAATAGAGACAGCATCTTGCTATATTGTCTAGGCTGGTCTAGAACTCCTCCACCCGAGCAATCCACCCACCTTGGCCTCCACAAGTGCTGGGATTATAGTTGTGAGTCACTATGCCTGCCCATTTTTATTTTTATTTTAATATTGAGCTCGGCTGGCACCGTGGCTCACACCTGTAATCCCAGCACTTTGGGAGGCCAAGATGGGCAGATCACCTGAGGTCGGGAGTTCGAGACCAGCCTGGCCAACATGGTGAAACCCCGTCTCTGCTAAAAATACAAAAATTAGCTGGGCGTGGTGGTGTGTGCCTGTAGTCCCAGCTACTCGGGAGGCTGAGGCAGGAGAATCAGTTGAACCCTGGAGGCAGAGGTTGCAGTGAGCCAAGATGGTGCCATTGTACTCCAGCCTGGGCAATAAGAAAGAAACTCAATCTCAAAAAAAAATAAATATATATATATATATATATAATAGTTATAACTAAACATAAGGAGAATCACTTGAACCCAGGAGGCAGAGGTTGCAGTGAACCAAGATCACACACTGCACTCCAGCCTGGGCAACAGAGCAAGACTCTGTATCTCTTTTTCTCTCCATATATATATATAAAATATATATCATACATATATATCTTATATAATATATATATAAGTATAATGTAAATGAAATTTTAGAATATGTATTCTTCTGAATCTTACTTTCCCCTCCAATTAATTTATACTGGATTTTTTTTTCTTCTTTTTCTTTTTTCTTTTTGAGACAGAGTCTCTGTCACCCATACTGGAGTGCTGTGGCACCATCTCAGCTCACTGCAAACTCCACCTCTGGCTTCAAGTGATTCTTGTGCCTCAGCCTCCCAAGTAGTTGAATTACAGGCATGCGCCACTATGCTCAGTTAATTTTTGTATTTTTAGTAGAGACAGGGTTTCGCCACGTTGGCCAGGTTGGTCTTGAACTCCTGACCACAAGCGATCTGCCCACCTCTGCCTCCCAAAGTGCTGAATTACAGGTATGAGCCACTGCACCTGGCCTATAGTCGATTTCTTTCTGTTCTTAGCACATATAAAGTGCACTTTATGTATTTGTTGAAAGAATGAAAAAAATCAGTGTCCATTGACTGGCATGAATCACAGCACCTGCGTGACCCCCAATGTTGCCCAGTGGCCATGTCTATCTCCCTAGTTCATTCACTCTCCCATACTACTCTCTTAATGACTTTGGCAACCCCTCTCCTCAAACCTCCAGTACCTCCTTGCACAACTTCATTCTCAGCTAAAGACCTTGCTTCTTATTCTACTGAGAAACAAAGTAACCAGGAGAGAGCATCTACAAGCATCCTCTGCCACAGCTGACTTGCTTGCATCTGTGTCCGTGTTTGTGGTGGTGGATGGACTCACCTCACACCTGCCTGGTGCCAGCTCCTCTGGTTGGGCCCTGGACACCCAGCTCTCCTATCACTCCTGCTCAAGGACATTCCTTCAGCAATTCTCAACTCTCTCTATTGCATTGTCAAATGTTCCCATCAGTTAACGCACATGCTGTAATTTCTCCATCTTTACAAACAAACAAACCCCTCTTGATCCCATAGCTGTCTGTAGCCAGAATCCTTTAGAGCTCAACTCCTCCAAGCAGTTGTCTATATTTTTCTTACCAATCCTCTCTTTCTCTCTGACATTTTATTAGTCAATTTCCAAACACACACACACACACACAAATAAAGAGTACATGGTCCCTCCTTCATTCCTAAATTTCAAAGCTAATACCAAAAAGTACGTCATTTTCCCCCGCAAATTCTTCAGCATGCATGAAAATGATAAAAGGGCATTTCCTTACATGCCACAAAGATATTAGCACACAGAACAAAATTAGCACTAATGATTTAATACCAATTAATAAGCAGTCCGTACTCAACCTTCTTGAGTTTCCTAGTTTGTTTTCATCGGAATCCAAACAAGGGCCACAGTTTTTATTTGGTTGCTATGGCTCCTAAATCTCCTTTAATCTAAAACAACCCCTTTGCCCTTTTTTTTTCCATGTCACTCACTTGTTCAAAAAACCAGGCCAGTTGTCCTGTAGAATATCCGGTGTCCTGGATTTGGCTTATTGCTTCCTTGTGGTGTGGTTAAACTTGTTCCTCTGTCCATTTTCTCTTGAACCCTCTCCAGTCAGGCTTTTACACCCAAACACTCCGTAGAAACTGCTTTAACGAAGATTACCAACGACCTTGTGTTACTAAATATAGTAGTCAATTTTCAGCCCTCATCTTTCTTGACATATCAGCAGCATGTGACTCTGTTAGTCTCTCTATGGTACCTGAAATGCTTTCATCATTTGTTTCCAGGACGCCATCCTCTTTGTTTTCCTCCGACGTTGTGGGCTGCTCCTGCCCAGGCTCCTGGCTTGGTTCCTCTTCACTGCCTCATTGTCAGTGTTGGAGGCCCCAGGCTCCATCTCTGGTCCTCTTTATCTATTCTCATTTCTTTGTGATCTCATTCAGCCTCCCAGCTGAATACCATTTATGGAGCTGGAATGTGAACGTATGTGTATCCGATTTTAGAGATGGACCAGGCAGGCCGAGCTGCCCACACAGGGCTCTTGCCTGCCAAGGTCCTCACCATTCTGTCCCCCCTGTCGTGCAAAAGGCTTCCTTTGTTGGTCAAACATGAAAGTTTGGATTTTGCTGGTTGGAAAAGCACAAAGGATAGGGATGGGTCCCAAACTAGTAAGAATAGTCATCACCCTGAAAATCCTCTAAATGCTATAAAGACTAGTTCGCACGACGAGAAAAGAAATAAATGTAATGTTCTTCATTGAAAAATAACAATAACAAAACCAGTAAAAGTTCATGATGCCCACATTTTGACCTCCAGGTCGGTTTTCTCCCATGAACCAGATTCCCACATCTATCTCCCTCCTCAGCACCGCCACTTAGATGCCTGCAAGTCTCCTCAAACTTCATGTGCCCAGTTTTGGAGATAATTAGCACAGTTTGCATAGGGACTAGATATTAGGTACTTGTAAAGGTGGAGATCTTTAAGTGATAAAAACAAGTTACAAAATGTATGCTATGATTTTATTTTGGTTAAAACCTCATATGAATATAGTCATTGAAAAAGACATGAAAGAGCATACACTAAGATGTTAAAAGTGACAATCTCTGGGTAACAGATAATGGTATTTTTCTCTTTTTTGTCTGATATGTGTATTTTCTAACTTTCTTCAGTGCTTCGATATGATTTTTTTTTTTTTTTTTTGAGACAGAGTCTTACTTTGTTGCCTAGGCTGGAGTGTAGCAGTGCAATCTCAGCTCACTGCAACTCCGCCTCTTGGGTTCAAGTGATTCTCCTGCCTCAGCCTCTGGAGTGGCTGGGATTACAGGCATGCACCACCACACCCAGCTAATTTTTCTATTTTTAGTTGAGATGGGGTTTGGCCATGTTGACCAGGCTGGTCTTGTACCTCTGACCTCAGGTGATCGCCTGCCTTGGCCTCCCAAAGTGCTAGGATTACAGGCATGAGCCACCATGCCCGGCCCATATATGCTTTTTTATAATAATAAAAGACTATTTTAAAGTTAAAAGGACACATGTCTAACACTGAACCTTCTCCTCCCTTTGCCTTCCCCATCTCAGTGAGCCGCTGCTCCATCCTTCCCCAGGCTCAGGCCAGAAACCTCATGGTCTCGTCCTCAACTCCTCTGTCTCTCATTGCCCATACCCATGGCTTACCTTTAAAAAATATCAATTTTTAGAATCTGGGCCAGGTGTGGTGGCTCACGCCTATAACCCCAGCACTTTGGGAGGCCAAGGCGGGCGGATCATGAGGTCAACAGATTGAGACCATTCTGGCCAACATGGTGAAAACCCGTCTCTACTAAAAATACAAAAATTAGCTGGGTGTGATGGCACGCACCTGTAGTCCCAGCTACTCATGAGGCTGAGGCAGGAGAATTGCTTGAAGCCGGGAGGCGGAGGTTGCAGTGAGCCAAGATCGCACCACTGCCCTCCAGCCTGGGTAACAGACCGAGACGCTGTCTCAGAAAAAATCTAGAATCTGACGATTTCTCACTACCTCCACTTTTATGGGCAAAGGCCTGCACAGGGAGTTCGTGCAATAAATACAAATGGCCAAAGAACTTCTGAAACAGTGCTAAACTCCACTGAGCAACAAACACATGAAAATTAAACTCTGAGGTGTCATTTTGGCCCATCAGGTGAGCAAAGATTCCAAAGAATCATGATACCTGGTGTGGGTGTCGGCAAGCTTGGGGAGAAACAGGTATTCTTACACACAGCATGCCATGCTGAGGAGGTGCCTCGGGAGGCTAGGCCTGGAGCACATGGGGGATGGGGTGGTGAGAGCCCACTCTGGCCTTTCCTGGCAGTCCCTACACTGGACCTGGGCAAGAAGCTGAGCGTGCCCCAGGACCTGATGATGGAGGAGCTGTCACTACGCAACAACAGAGGGTCCCTCCTCTTCCAGAAGAGGCAGCGCCGTGTGCAGAAGTTCACTTTTGAGTTAGCAGAAAGTCAGCGAGTGGTGAGTAAGCCACCATTGTGCTCTCGGGGAAACTGAGGCCCATAGAGAGCCAGTGGTTAGCCTAAAGCCAAACGGTAAGCCAGGCTGAAGACTGTGATGTACCCATCAGATTAAGTCCCTGCCTTTCTGTGTGATCCTTGAAAAGTGTTACCTTTTTTTGTTTTTTTTTGAGACAGAGTTTCGCTCCTGTCTAGGCTAGAGTGCAATGGTGCCATCTTGGCTCACCACAACTTCTGCCTCCCCGGTTCAGCCGATTCTCCTGCCTCAGCTTCCCGAGTAGCTGGGATTACAGGCATGCACCACCACGCCCGGCTAGTTTTGTACCTTTAGTAGAGACAGGGTTTCACTGTGTTGATTAGGCTGGCCCCTAACTCCTGACCTCAGATGATCCACCCGCCTCTGCCTCCCAGAGTACTGGGACTGCAGGCAGGAGCCGCCGCGCCTGGCTGAAAAGTGTTATGTTTTTAGGCATGTCTCCCTGGATACAAAACAAAGTGGATTGGGGGGATGAGGATAAGACTTGGAGTGAAGGAACTCTGGCTTCTACAAAAAAAAAAAAAAAAAAAAGCGAAGACAGGCATGCTGGCCCCTACCACCACCACAACAACAAATGCTAAGACAGGCATGCGCTCGCGGCTGAATCTGCAGCAGGCAGGATCTAGTTCAGGCTTGGGCCTCATCCGAGATGGAAAATGTAGAATACCCTTTTTTCTTCTTCCCACTGGAGGAAGGAGAAAGGTCATGGAATAACCTGCTGGCGGAGAAGAAAGGCAAGAATGGATCTTCCCGCTGCTTTAGAAAGGCAGCAGGCAGTTCCAGAATACTTCTAAGGAAGCCAGGGCTCTTCCATCCACCCTTCACTTAACTTCTGGCCTAGACAGGAGGCAGCTGAGAGGGATGTGGCAGAAAAATGAAGATGGCAAAACACCCGCCTTTGTACGTGCCTAAGAAGGTGCTAGCTAAGCACTCTGCAGGTTCTCATTTAATGCTCATAGACCCCTCCGAGGTAGATCTTCATCACCATCATCCTAATTCTATAGAGATGGACATTGAGGCTCAGGGAAACTAAGTTTCTTGCTCGGACTCAGCATTACAATAGCAATTAACATATATCGAGTATTTCTTTTAACATATATGGAGTATTTTTCGGTCCCAGGCACTGGGCTTAGCGCTGTAAACTAGTAACTCATCCTTGTTCCCTGATGATGGGCGTTAGGATTCTTGCCTCCCCCCCGCCCCGCCTTTTGTTTTTTTGGTGGAGGGAGAACCCTCCCTGGTCCCCTGCCCCGCTGAGCCTCTCCGCGGTTTATTCCACCCCCTCGCTCTCAGATGCTGGCCGGAAGCGCCAAGAGGAAGGTGACTGGAACAGCGGAGCCGGGGACGGTGAGCATGGAGGGGAACTCCCTGGAAGGGAAGCTGAGGGAAGGGGCGGGTGGCTGGGGGCGGGAGGCCGTCGGTGGCCTCTGAGAGCACGCCTCTGTGCCCAGGTTGCCAATGCCAATGGTCCCGAGGGGCAAAACTACCGCTCGGAGCTCCACATCTTCCCGGCCTCACCCGGGGCCTCACTCGCGGGTCCCGAAGACGCCCACTCTGCAGCCGCCCCTGCGGGGTGGGTCCCCAGCCCCAGCGCCCTGGCGCCAGGTGAGTGTCCTCCTGGGGTCCCGGGACCAGGGCTGGGACGCCTGGAGCGTGGGTGTGCTCCCCACGGGGCAGCAAGAGCACTCAGAAAGCTAATCCGCCCCCTTCCCCAACACACACGCGCACGCCCGCACTCGGCTCGCCGGACCACGCGCCGGAGGGGCGCAGTGCAGAGCCCCAGGTCGGTCACGCAGCGACTCAGCCAAGGCCAACACTGCAGCCCGCGCCGCGAACTCGCGGCTTCCTCACTGAGGTCCAGCGTGTTTCCTGGGATGGGGAAGGGTCTCCGGTGCTGGAGCAACTGTGTCATCCCATCCCACCGCTCCCACCCCAACTCCGATCGTCCCTCCCCCGGCCGCGTCCGCGGGATGGAGGTGGGGACTGAGGTGGAAGAACCAAGACGCCCATCCCCTCGCCCCTAGGCTATGCGGAGCCGCTGAAGGGCGTCCCGCCGGAGAAGTTCAACCACACTGCCATCCCCAAGGGCTACCGCTGCCCCTGGCAGGAGTTCGTCAGCTACCGGGACTACCAGAGCGATGGCCGAAGTCACACCCCTAGCCCCAACGACTACCGAAATTTCAACAAGTAAGGCGGGGCGGGCAGCCCCGGGACAAACGGGGAGGGGCGGGGAGCCTGCGTTTCCTGAGCACTTTCTGCGGGCCAGGCTCTGTCCCCAGCGCTTTCTAATTCACTGACTGAGCTCTGGCTGGAACAGCGCCTCCGCAGCTGGTGGGTGCTCGGTACACGTGGGAGGAATGCAGAGTGAAGGTGCCGCACGTTTTGTTGGGTCTTCTCCAGGACACGGTGGACAGGTGCTATGAGTTTTCCTGCTCTGCAGATGAAGAGGCTGCGGCTCGGGAATAGGAACAACCCAGCCAAAGCCACAAAACAAGGGAGCCCCGGCAGGACTGGGGTTCGGGACTGGGTTTGTCTGACTTCAGAACCCAGCGTCTTGTTCTCCATGACTGCTGTGTGCTACTTCTTTGCTGAACATCTAGGTTTGTGTCCTTCCCTGAGGGGTCCCCAGACTTCAGCAGTTTGAGGCCAGCCCAGCTTTTCCTTTCACTAATGTCCTAGAAGAGACCAACAAGGTGGCTCTGAAGCTGGCCCAAAGTGGAGAGTGGCACTGAAACAAGCCAGAGGGAGGGCCACACAACAGTGGCCCATATTGGTTTAGAGCATGGGGCCTCCACGTGGACTTAAATGCAGACCCCAGGCCTGCCGGTGAGACCTTGGGCAAGTGACCTAACCTCTCTGAGCCTCCATTTCCCCATAAAATGAGGCGTTTGCAGCACCTACTTCATAGGGTTGCTATGAGGATGACATGAGAAGCCATAGGTAAAGTTTCTGGTAAGTAAGAAACTTAGAACAAACAGTAGCTATTATGATTATTATTTACAGCTGAGATGAGGTTTGGACAGGGGAGAGCTTGGGAGAGATACATTAAGCATTCTGCATTGGGGGCCTGAAAACAAACCATAGGAATCAAGACAGGAGCTTGGCACTGGAGGAAGCCTTGAGCCAAGGGTGCATTTCAGCTGCGTTGGCCTCCTTGCTCTGATGCTATTTCTGAATATACTCCTCTGGTTTGGGCTGCATTCAGTGAGGAAAAGGGGAGTCCACAGGGAGGACACCACGGTCCAGCTCTTCTGGCATTTGCTCAGACCACACATGGAGACTGTGTCTGTCTAAGACAGATGGGTGGGCGCGGGAGCCTGGCTAGGCCTGGAAAACCAGACCTTGTGAGGAAGGGCTGAAGAAACTGGGGGTGATCCGTCTTGAAGAGACAGCTCCAGAGGGATTTGACTGCCCTCAAATATCAGAATAGCCAGAGAGGGTCCTGATGGGAAGAACTGGGCCTAGCAGGCGCTGTGTGAGTCACGAGCAGACACTCTGGGGTTCCCCGCCAGGCAGGACTGCCCACAGTGCCTGCTAGGCCCAATTCCCCTCCTGGGCCCTCAGACCCTGCCTGCCCAGCCGTTTGAAAACTTCGGCAGACATTCAGTCCTGGAAGGCAGCTTCCAGGCTGGGCCACTCAGGTTGCATCTCCCCCTGATCTCATGCCTCAAGTATGACAGCAAGGCACATTCCCAGCAGCAGAAATAGGGTCTTAGGGAGCCCTGCACCCAGGTCTCTTCTGAGGGAGAAAGGGCAACTGAGGCATGGAGAAGAGAAACAGCAGTTTGGGTGGCCAAGACTGGCTGAGCATCCAGAGCCCTGGGATCCTGGTCAAGGGCCTGACTGTAAGGCTTCCATGGTTTGGACACCACCCAGCCTGTTTCTCCGAGGCCTGGCTGTTGCCACCAAAACTGGGGTGGTCCAGGCAGAAATGCCTTCCTGGCTGAGACCCAGGCCCTGGCCCGAGATTTGTCTTTCCACCCCAGAGGCAAGCACTCTCCTCTTCCCACTGGTCCCAGACTGCTGGAAAACAATACGAGCAATGATTTTTATTTTTCTTAAAATTAACTAACAGTATTAAGGCCAGATGCAGTGGCTCACGCCTATCGGGAGGCTGAGGTGGGTGGATCGCTTGAGGTCAGGAGTTCAAGACCAGCCAGGCCAACATGGTAAAACCCCGTCTCTACTAAAAATACAAAAATTAGCGGAGCTTGTTGGCTCACACTTGTAATCCCAGCTACTCAGGAGTCTGAGGTGGGAGAATCATTTGAACCCAGGCGGCAGAGGTTGCAGTGAGCCGAGATTGTTCCACTACACTCTACCCTGGGTGACAGAGTGAGACTGTGTCTCAAAACAAAACAAAACAAAACAAAAACATTATTATTAAAATCACATAAAATCTCTTTTAAAACACGTTAGGCAAATAAGTGTAGAGCCCCTGTGCTCACTGTCCTCCAAACGCAGTTGCCTTCCCAAAGGTGACACAGTTGTCAGGCTGGCCTGTATGGGCTCAGAACATTTTGTGTGGCCCCCTATTCCTGTAGGGGGAATGGCATTTGTGTGTGTGTGTGTGTATGTGTGTTTTAATACTTTGCATTTCACTCTGTTAACTTGCATTTTTTACTCAATAGTATGCTTTCAAAATCTACCATACTAATATGTAGAGCTCTAGGTCCTTCCTTTTAAGCTGCTATATAGTGTTCTCTGTCCCTCCCTCCCACCCACCCTCCTTTCCTTCCTTCCTTCCTTCCTTCCTTCGTTTCTTCCTGGCACAGTTTCGCTCTTGTCGCCCAGGATGGAGTGCAGTGGTGTAATCTCGGCTTACTACAACCTCAGCCTCTTAGGTTCAAGCGATTCTCCCACTTCAGCCTCCCAAGTAGCTTGGATTACAGGTGCCCGCTGCCACACCCAGCTAATTTTTGTATTTTTAGTAGAGACAGGGTTTCGCCATGTTGGCCAGGCTAATCTCAAACTCCTGACCTCAGCTGGTCTGCCTGCCTCAGCCTCCCAAAATATTGGGATTACAGGCATGAGCCACTGTGCCCAGACTGCTGTATAGTTTTCTATCATGTGAACATGCTGTACCTGTCTTACCCATTTCCCTGCTAGTGGACATATGGGTTGTTTCTGGTTTGTCACTAATGTGCTGCTCAGGTCTGCATCCTAGTGCCTGCATGTCTGTGCTTCCCTAAGCCATATGCTTGGAGGTGGAGATGCGGGGTCACAGCGTTCACACATTTCGAGTTAGAAAGGTCCTGCCAGATTGTCTTCTTCAGTAGCAGCACTGGCTTACTCTCTAACAAGCAGCACGTGTGAAACTTTGCCCCCGTCACCTCACCAGCTTTGCTCCATTATCAAATTATTTCACTGTGCCAGTCTCCTGGAGGAGAAATGGCATGTCTGTTGTAATTTGCATTTCCCCCCTGATTTTCAGTGCTCTTTCTAATGCTCTTTTCTCTCTCTACTTTTGGATCTTTTGTCCTAAGCGAAGCTATACTGAAGGAGAGGTTAGTCTTGCCTAGGACAAATCAATTCTCACCCCATCAGCTTCATTTCTATTGCTAAGCAACGAGCCACCCAAGTAGGCGCAAACTTGGAAATGGGTGAAGTTGGAAAAACCTCTCAAGATGTACAGAATCTTGCTGTATAGAAGGGGGAACTGAGGCTCAGAGCGAGGCAGGGAAGGGCCCATACGTGGTGACCCACATGTCAGTGTCCTGCTGTCTCTGTCCCACACAGCCCACCTCTTCTGCTGCTCTCTTTCTCCAGGACCCCGGTGCCATTTGGAGGACCCCTCTTGGGGGGCACTTTTCCCAGGCCAGGCACCCCCTTCATCCCGGAGCCCCTCAGTGGCTTGGAACTCCTCCGCCTCAGACCCAGCTTCAACAGAGTGGCCCAGGGCTGGGTCCGTAACCTCCCCGAGTCCGAGGAGCTGTAGCCCCAGCCTGAATCATCAGTTCCCCAGTCTTGGGGGCCTGGTAACATCTGGAGTCAAGACTTGTGGACAGAATTTTATAATTTAAGAAGGGCCTTCACACACAAAACCTTGCTGCAAATGGCCTCAGAGGTCACAAAGTTCAGTAATCCCCAATCATGGGTGTGCTTCAAAATTGCCTGGGGATGTTCCAAATACAGTTGGCTGGACTATCACAGACTTGCAGCATCAGAGTCTCCTGAATCGAAAAATCTGTATTATTAATAGCAACCAGGGCCAGGCACAGTGGCTCATACCTGTCATCCCAGCACTTTGGGAGGCTAAGGCACAAAGATCACAAGGTCAGAAGTTTGAGACCAGCTTGGCCAACATGGTGGAAACCTGTCTCTACTAAAAATACACGAATTAGCTGGGCATGGCGGTGCATGCCTGTAATCCCAGCTACTGGGGAGGCTGAGACAGGAGAATTGCTTGAACACAGGAGGCAGAGGTTGCAGTGAGCCGAGATCACGCCACTGCACTCCAGCCTGGGCAACAGAGCAAGACTCCATCTCAAAAAAGAAAAAATAGCGACCAGTACTCCAGATGATTCCAGCATACCTCATCAATGGTTTGTGTCATTTGGAATTCACATCCACACCTCTGCTCTTCCCTGCTCCCACAGTGTACACTCTCCCGGTGACAGGGTACTCACTGGCAGCCCATCTTCCTGTGAATAACTCAAATAATTGGAAAATGTTCCTTTTACAGAGATGCAGTTGGTCTTCATCTATTCATGCTCTAAACACTTCCTAAGCACTGACTGTGTGCTAGACACTGTGCCAGGCCCAGTCCTCGAGGAGGAAAAGACAGTAGCGCAGACAGATTTATAGAGCACGAAATCATCTTAATTTCCTCTAAAGCATGCTTATTGACAATTGAGGAATGAAGTGTTGGGCAGAGGAAGGAGTCCCTAACCCTGCGTGTGGGGTGGGATTCCAGAAGCTTCCCGGAGGATATGAGGATATGAGTGGGACCTTGGAGGAGAAGAGAAGGGGTGTGAGGGGGAGGGTATTCCTGGAAAGTGGACCAGCATGTCCAAAAATGTGGAACTGAGCATGGGCGCAGGGTGTTCTGCAGAAGGAGGAAGGCTGTGCTAGAGGAGCGGGTGAGGTCAGCGTGGAGCAGGCTTTACTAAGGAAATGGGGAAGGTTTTGGTGATGGGTCTTTCTGGGTGCCGTGTGGGGTGCAGATTGGAGAAGCGTAATGCCAGAAGCCTGCAAGGGATGAGGCCCCGGGAATGGAGAGAAAGGGCCGCCATAGGCTCTGTACCTGTCTTATTTCTAATTCTCAGCACAACCCTGAGAGAAAGATATTGTTGTCCCTTTTTACAGATGTGGATATTTAGGCTCAAATGGAGGAAGTGACTTACCCAGGGGCAGAGACCAAATGGGAATCTGTCTGATTCCAGTGGATGTCTCTTTTCACTGCACTGGGTGGTCAGTGCCCACTCGCTCTGAAGTCATCTGACTGTGGTGCCCTGCCTAGTTTAGAGGCTGAGTGCAGGCTTGGGAGTCAGTCTGGATGGGATGGGTTCTAACTGTCACGGCTAGCCGAGTGAACTGGAGCAAGTCATTTCACATCTCCGATCCTCCGTTTCTCCATCTGTAAGATGAGGACAAGTATAAAAGCTCCTTTGTGGGTTTATTGTGAACACAGTGCAGGGCGCATTTATAATAAGGGCACAGTCAATGGTAGGTTTCATGCAACTGCTGTTCTAGGCTGGAAAAGTTGTTCTTGCACTGGAGGCAGCATGAGAAGCTAGCTGCTCAAGGTGTCACTGGGGGTCAGTAAAGCTGAAGCCAGAAGGAGAGCCTCTCGCTGCTGTAGGGATCTCCCCGTCTCACTCTCTAGGGGCGATGGGCAAAGTCAGGAGTCCAGCCCATTCCCAGGGTGTGTGGGACAGTGATTACATTTTCCTTTTGCTCTGGAATTTCACTCCCCTCTGGGTCCCAAGGGCCCAATGGCCTGACTTTTAGAATTGTTTGCAATTGGTGTTTTCTCTTGAATTTGGGGGCTGCCATTTAAAGCCAGGTTTTCATGAGGTGATAGCCAACCATTCAAGGGTCTGAAAAGTAGAAAGAAGGACTCCGATTGCCGTGGGTTGGTTCCGCTGTGCTCTGGAAGGTAACTGCAGCCACCAGGTATGAAAAGGAGCCTGGTGGGGAGACCTCTGTACCCAAAGAAAATCCTTTCGTCTTCTGAGAATGTGACTTTTGCTGGTGTTGTAAAACAGAAAAAAAGAATGCTTATTGTAAAAATAAAAATAATAATAAGCAAGGAGTGAAATGTGAAAGTGTCTGCCCACATAGCCCTCCCATGCACATATGCACACCTTCCTACCCTCCTGCCTCTGCCATTCCTACACACCAGAGGTAACCACTAGTGACAATTTGGTCCTTCTGGAATTGTAGAATTATTTGAATGGAGTGTGTGCATGTGTATATAGATGCATACCCACATAGGTATGTCTTTGTTTTAATGAAATCATACTATATGGATTGTTCTGTATCACGCTGCTTTATTTAAGAAGTAAAATGTGGATCCTGAAAAAGCAAGTCATTCACCTTTTATGTAATTTGAGGTTACATGAAATAAACTATAAGAAATCCTTCATGCCAGGTGCGGTGGCTTATGCCTGTAATCCTAGCACTTTGGGAGGCTGAGGTGGGTGGATTGCCTGAGGTCAAGAGTTCAAGACCAGCCTGGGCAGCACGGTGAAATCCTGTCTCTACTAAAAATACAAAATATTAGCCAGGCATGACAGGGTGCACGTGTAATCCCAGCTACTTGGGAGGCTGAGACAGGAGAATCACAACCCAGGAGGTAGAGGTTGCAGTGAGCCGAGATAGTGCCATTGCACTCCAGTCTAGGTGAGAGAGTGAGACTCCATCTCAAAAAAAAAAAACAAAAAAAAAAAAACCTTCATATAGGCGGGACACAGTGGCTCA
>NW_016107855.1:432670-437335 GCF_001604975.1 Cebus imitator
AAAAAAAAAAAAAAAAAAAAAAAAAAAAAAATTTACATTTAGATAAGACTCACCGGTTTAAAGATAGAAACTTATGGATTGGATAAAAGAAAATTCAGTTCTGTGTTGTTCACAAGCAATGCTCCTAAAATATATGGCACAGAAGTAAAACAAAGAAGTTGTCTGAAACAGTGGCTCGCGCCTGTAATCCCAGAGATGGGAGGATCACTTGAGGTCAGGAGTTCGAGGTTGCAGCGGGCTATGATCATGCCATTGCACTCCAGACTGGGCAATAGAGACCCTGTCTCAAAAAAGGAAGAGAGAGAGGGAGGGAGGGAGGGAGGAAGCGAGGGAGTGGGAGAGAGAGAAATGCTATCCAAAGGAAATGTGTTTTAACCACATTCACATCAGACAAAGTAGACTTTATGGCAAAAAGCATTATTGTGATAAAGCAGTCCTTCATGTGAGAATGAATCCATAGTCGCAGTGGAAGATTTAACACATTTCTTTCCATTATTGATGGGTTATCAGACAAATAATTAGTAAGGATATAAAAGATATAAACAATAAAATGAAAAAGTAGCATCCTATACCACCAAATGAGAGAATACTCATTCCAACCACATACAAACACTTTAAAAACCCGAATACACAAAACTAAAACCTTTTGTGCATCAAAGAACATTCTCAAGAGAGGGAAAAGAGAAACCATCAAATAGGAGATTATAACTCAATGAATAAATATCAATAAAACTGTGGGAATATACATTAATAATTTAATAAATAAAAAACAAATGACTGAAGATGAAGGAGCAAAACTTCCCTTTTCCTTGGAGAAAACTTCCAAATAATGTATGGAGATACTTGCCCCTATAAGAGGTGGAGCTTAATTCCCATTGTATTGATTACAGACTGAACTTACCAACTTGCTTCCAAAGAATAGAGCATAGGAAGGGCGAAATTGTAACTTTACAAAGGAGACACCTGGAGAACACCCCCTTAAACAAAGTAATCAAGGTTAACATCATCAGTGATATCTAGATTTCTGATATGAAGTGATGAGAAGGGCACTTCCTCTTGTGATAGTTTTCCTCAAATCCTTAACCCCAGTCTAATCATGTGATAACATCAGAAAAACCCAGTTGAGCAACATTCTGTGAAAACACCTGATGGATACTTTTAAAACCTACCACAGCATGAAAAACAAGAAAAGACCAAGAAATTCACAGATTGGAGGAGACTGGGAGACATTAGAACTAAGTGTCATGTGGAAACCTAGATTGAATTCTGGAACAGAAAAAAGGACATTAGTGGAAAAAATAAATGGTTAAATCCAGATAAAGACTTAGTTAATAGTATGGTACCTATGTTAATTTCTTAGTTTTTGTTTTGTTTTGTTTTATTTTTTTGTTTTGAGACAGGGTCTCACTCTGTCACTCAGGCTAGAGTGAATGGCTCAATCTTGGTTCGCTGCAACCTCCAACTCCCAGGCTCAAGTGATTCTCCCACCTCAGCCTCCCGAGTTGCTGGAACTACAGGCATATGGCACCACACCTGGCTAATTTTTGTATTTTTTGTAGAGCTGGGGTTTCACCATTTTGCCCAGGCTGGTCTCGAACTCCTGAGCTCAAGCAATCCGTCTGCCTCAGCTTCCCCAAGTGCTGGGATTACAGGTGTGAGCCACCACACCTGGGCAATTTCTTAGTTTTGAAAAACATACTAGGCCAGTGGCTCACACCTGTAATCCCAGCACTTTGGGAGGCAGAGGCGGGCAGATCACCTGAGGTCAGGAGTTTCCTGGCCAACATAGTGAAACCCCGTCTCTACTAAAACAATACAAAAAGTCGCCAGGCATGGTGGCATGCACCTATAATCCCAGCTACTTGGGAGGCTGAGGCAGGAGAATTGCTTGAACCTGGGAGGTAGAGTTTGCAGTGAGCCAAGATCGTGCCACTGCACTCCAGCCTGGGTGACACAGCAAGACTCTGTCTCAAAAAAAAAAAAAAAAAATAGAAAAGTAAACCATACTGTGGCTATGTAAGGTGTTAACATGAGGGGAAACTGGGTGAAAAGTATAAAAGAGCCATCTTTGGAACTTTTCTGTCAATCTAAGTTTATTTCAAAATAACAAGCTTTGAAACTAAAGACAAATCCCACAGAGAAAACAGCAGGCCCTGATGGCTTCACCAGAGATTTGTATCAAACATTTAAGAAAAAGAAAAGAAAAGAAAGCATTGTTACACAAATTCTTTGAAAGTATAAAGGAACAGATAACATTTCCAAACAAATTTTATAATGCCAGAAGAAACCTGACAAAAACGTTACAGAAAAGAAAATTAAAGGCTGGTATTCCTCATGAATGTAGACACAAAACCCAACATATGTATATGTGTTCGTATACGTACATACTAACACACATATTTATAAATATATCTGTATATATAATTTATAAATAAATATATGTGATACGTCATTACTAAGTTAGGTTTACCCCAGGAATGCAATCTGGGGTTAACATTTGAAAATCAATCAATGTAATTCAGCTTAACATAGTAAATAAGAAAACTGTATGGTGGAGGAAAAGCATGATGAAATTCAACACCAATTTATGGTGAAAATTATTTAAATATTTAGAAGGCAACTCCCTCAGTCTGATAAAAGTTAGCTCCAAAAAATCTCCAGCTAATAGCATACCTAATGGAGAAAGACCGCATGCATTTCCCACAAGTCTGGGAATAAGACAAAGATGTCTTCTCTCACCACTTCTATTTAATGTAGTATTCATAGTCCTAGCCAGTTCAGTTAGGCAAGAAAAAGAAACAGTCATAAAGATGGGAAATAAATAAATGAAATGGTCTCTCTTCCCAGGTGAAATTATCGTTTACATAGATCATCACAGAAATCTACAAAATAATTACCAGAAATACTGAGTGAATTTAGCAAGGTCGCAGGATACAGGGTTGAAACACAAAACCCAACTGTATTTCTATATAAACTGCAACAATTAGAAAATTAGTTGTTTAAAAATAGCAACAAATTACACAATTCTTAGTAATAAATGTAACAAAGGTTGTGTAAGACTTGTACGTCAAAACCTTAAAACTTTGCTGAAATTAAAGAAGATAGTTAATTGGATACATACATTGTGCTCATAGATTGGGAAACACAATCTTTGTAAGATGTCAGTTTTTCTCAGATGGACCTATTTTCAACACAATCCCAATCATAGGCTAATGATTTGTAGAAATTGACAGGTTGATTTTTAAAATGTATATGGAAATTCAAGGGCCCTAGAAAAGGAAAATCTTTCCAACAAACAATAAATTTGATCATTAGGGTGGGCCCTAATCCAATATGACTGGTGTCCTTATAACTAGAGGAAATTTGGACACAGAGGCATGCACATTGGAAGAACACCAAGGAAAGACGAAGGCAGAGATGAGAGTGATGTGGCTACAAGTCAAGGAATGCTAAAGATTGCCATCAAACTGCTAGAACCTAGGAGAAAGACATGGACCAGATTCTCTCACAGCCTCAGAAGGAATCAACCTGCTAAAACCTTGATCCTGAAAATCTAGTCTCCAGAACTGTAAGATAAGACAGTTGTTTAAGACAGTTTTTAGTACTTTGTTATGCAGTCCTAGCAAACTAATACAGATTTGGTATATTGGATATTAAGTTAGAGTTGATTAAAACAAAAAGCCTCTGCTTATCAAAAAAAAAAAAAATTACTAGGAAAGTGAACAAAGCCAGGTGAGGTGGCTCACGCCTGTAATCCCAACACTTTGGGAAGCTGAGGTTAGGAGTTTAAGACCAGCCTGGCCAACATGGTGAGACCTGTCTCTACTAAAAATACAAAAAGTAGCCAGGCGTGGTGGCACATGCCTGTAGTCCCAGCTACTCAGGAGGCTGAGGCAGGAGAATCACTTAACCCAGGAGGTGAGGTTTCAGTGAGCCAAGATCACGCCACTGCACTTCAGCTTGGATGGCAGAGCAAGACCCTGTTTCATAAAAGAAAGTGAATAGGCAAGCCCAAGCCACAGACTGGGAGAAAGTATTTGCAAATGTATCTCTGACAAAGGACTATAATACCTAAGATGTATACCGTCTAGTTAATACAAAAAAGACACCCAACAGAAATGACCAAAATATTTGGACAGATATCTCACAAAAGAAGATATATAGCCTGGGCGCAGTGGCTCACACCTGTAATCCCAGCACTTTGGGAGGCTGAGGCAAAAGGATCACTTGAGGCCAGGAGTTCGAGGCTGCAGTGAGCTATGATCACACCACTTCACTCCAGCCTAGGCAACAAAGTAATACTCCATCTCTAAAAATAAAAATAAAAATAGATTTTTCATCCTTCAGTTTCTTAATGTAAAAAAAAAAAAGAAGATATGTAAATGGCCATAGTAGTTGAAAATGTGTCCAGCATATTTGTCACAATGGAAATGTAAAATTAAACCACAATGAAATACCATTACACACCCCAGAATGGCTAAAATTCAGAAGACCATTTACACCAAATGGTGGCAACATTGTGGAGCAATTGGAACTCTCCTACACTATGGTAGGAATGCAAAGGGAAAAGATCTGACAGTTCTTTTTAAAACCAGACATGGTTAGTAATTCTGCTCCTAAGTATTTATGTGGTTTTTATTTTTCAAATTTTTTTTTTTTTTTTTT
>NW_016107855.1:437400-438555 GCF_001604975.1 Cebus imitator
GCTGGGATTACAGGCACGCGCCACCATGCCCAGCTAGTTTTTTGTAGTTTTAGTAGAGACGGGGTTTCACCATGTTGACCAGGATGGTCTC
Organism: Cebus imitator; assembly: GCF_001604975.1. Taxonomy (NCBI): domain Eukaryota; kingdom Metazoa; phylum Chordata; class Mammalia; order Primates; family Cebidae; genus Cebus; species Cebus imitator. The sequence goes on from NW_016107855.1 coordinate 437,492, forward strand.
GATCTCTTGACCTCGTGATCCACCCGCCTCGGCCTCCCACAGTGCTGGGATTACAGGCTTGAGCCACCGCGCCCGGCCTTTTCAAATTTTTTTGAGATAGCGTTTCACTCTGTTGTCCAGGCTGGAGTGCAGTGGTGCCATCTTGGCTCACTGCAACCTCCGCCTCCCAGGTTCAAGCAATTCTCCTCAAGTAGCTGGAATTATAGGCACCCACTACCATGCTTGGCTAATTCTTGAATTTTTAGTAGAGATAGGGTTTCACCATGTTGCCCAGGTCTCAAACTCCTAGGCTCAAGCAATCCACCTGCCTCAGCCTCCCAAAGTGCTGGGATTACAGGTGTGAGCCACTGCGCCTGGCCCTAAGTATTTACTCAAGAGAAATGAAAACATATATTCACAAACAATTTGTACAAGAATATTCATAGTAGCTTTTATTTTTAGTAGCAAAGAAAAACACACCAAAAAAACAAACAAACTGGAAACAGCCTTGGTGTCCATCAACAGGAGGATGGATAAGTGATGGTAATATCATACCATAGAATTCTATCTGCAATAAAAAAGAACTATATACAATATCATGGATGATTCTCAGAAACATGCTGCCAGAAGGAAGCCAAATATAAAAGAGTTCATACTGTGTGATTCTGTTTATATCAAGTTCTAAAGCAAGCAAAACTAATCTACGGTAATAAAAATCAGAACAGTAGTTGCCTCTGGAGACTGGTGGGAATGGGTATTGGCTAAGAAGAGCAGGAGGAAATTTCCTGGAGTGATAATATCTTGACAGGGGTTTGAGTCACATGGATGTATACGTTTGTCAAAACTCTTAAATGACATATTCGTGCATTTTAGTCTATGTAACTTTCACCTTAAAAATCCACAAATGGCTGGGTGTGGTGGCTCACGCCAGTAATCCCAACACTTTGGGAGGCCGAGGCTTGTGGATCACAAGGTCAGGAGTTTGAGACCAGCCTGACTAACGTGGTGAAACCCCGTCTCTACTAAAAATACAAAAATTAGCTGGGCATGGTGGTGCATGCCTGTAATCCCAGCTACTTGGGAGG
>NW_016107855.1:440141-449062 GCF_001604975.1 Cebus imitator
TTTTTTTTGAGGAGTCTCACTGTCACCAGGCTGGAGAGCAATGGCGCCATCTCAGCTCACTGCAACCTCTGCCTCCCAGGTTCAAGTGATTCTCTTTCCTCAGCCTCCTGAGTAGCTGGGATTATAGGCACATGCCATCACGCCCAGCTAATTTTTGTATTTTTAGTAGCGACGGGGTTTCATCATGTTGGCCAGGATTTTCTCAATCTTCTGACCTCGTGATCCACCCACCTCAGCCTCCCAAAGTGCTGGGGTTACAGGCGTGAGCCACTGCGCCCGGCCAACATCTCTATTTTTATTAGAGTAACACTAGCTGCTATAACAGATAAATCCCCGTCTCAATGCCCTAACACAATTTATTTTTTTTACTTTTTATTTTTTAAAGGCGGGGTTTCACCATGTTGGTCAGGGTGGTCTTGAACTTCCAACCTCAGGTGATCCGCCCGCCTTGGCCTCCAAAGTGCTTGGATTGCAGTCATGAGCCACCACGCCCAGCCACAAATTCCTCATATAGCAATATTTTCTTCTGAGTGGTGATGGAGGAACCCAGGCTCCACTGTGTAACTCTGCTGTCTTCTAGAGATCATTCTGTGCATTCAGCCAGCAGATGGAAAAAGCACATAGAACTGGGTGAGGGTTTTCACAGGCCAGGCCTAGGAATGGCAAAAGTCGCTTTTCACCAAGTGTACCCCAGTTGCGTGCCCTAAGCAATGGACTTTGGCAAGCAAGAGTTTTTGCCAAGATCTAATTGCTTATAATTCTGATTCACTTGAGTATCTATTCAATACTTCACTTTATACTGTTTTAAAAAGATCCATAACCAGACTGCACAAAAATTAGAATCCCCTCCTACCCAAGAAAGCAATGTTAGAATACACAGTTGCATAGGCATATATGTATGTATGTAGAGATATAAATCATTGAATCCAGCAGTTATTAAAATGCTATCCATAAGATTCACATTTCATTTACAAATTGGCTACAAATCCTTTACATGCTCAAAAGCAGACAAAAAATAACCAAAAGGGTGCAAAAATACTTGGAAGCATCCTACATTGCTTCACATTTGACATTACTAGCAATAAAATGAAATTTTCTAAGTATAGATTTTTAAATCTTAAAAAAGGCAATTTAAGTTCTCTAAAGAGAAACAAAAATTCTGCAGATCTAAAACAGGGTGCCATATGGGGCATGTCTCTTGGAAGTAAACATTTTATCCAAAAGTGGCACAAAATTGGCTTCAGGAAATGGCCAGGCACAGTGGCTCACGCCTGTAATCCCAGCTACTCAGGAGGCTGAGGCATAAGAATTGCTTGAACACAGGAGGCAGAGGTTGCAGTGAGAGGAGAGCACGCCACTGTACTCCCACCTGGCAACAGAGTGAGATAACGTCTAAAAAAAAAAAAAAATGGCTTCAGGAAACACGGACTGATAATAAATGCTTCCTTTTAAATAAGGATGACCTTTTAAATTTGTTTTTAGAGACAGGATCTCACCATGTTGCCCAGGCTGGCCTTGACCTCCTGGCCTCATGCAATCCTCCGTCAGCCTCTTAAAGAGCTCGCACCATAGACATGCACCCAGCTGGGTGACTTCTTACCCTTTATCAAGCACCACGTACCAGGATCTGTGCTAAGTGTTTTCTGTGTGCTAACTTATTTCAACCTCACAATCAGCCTTTGAAGAAGTACTAAAAAGGTCTGGGCCTTTTAAATCATCATGGAATCTAACCCAAGAATAGGCTGAGGTAAAAAAAATAATAATAAAATAAATAAATCATCAAGGAATGGACATAGAGATATCAAAAGCCTAAAGCAAGATTTTAAAAATTCACAATATGTAACTCATTTCTATTAAATAACTTCCACTGACCTCAAGTTCAGCTACCAAAGGATAAAGAGGAATCTAGAAATAAACTCATGACATTTGAAAAATTGACCCGTTTTAATTATTTAAAAACAAAAAACACATCAAATTTCCTTTACCATCTACAGTTCAGTTATATCCAAACACTCTAAGACCAAACAGAAGCAGGGATGACAATGAGACGCTGAAGACACACGAAGGTGAATGCTGAGGCCCGTCAGATTCCCAGCAGGAGGTCACAAGTCTTTCATTCAAACACTCCAATGCTTTTCATTTCAGTTTGTTAAAGTCCGTGTTTTATAGGAAGTTCTTTACAGTAACTTCATGCCAGGCACCAGGTTTCTTCAATGGTACACAGCTCCATGAAATTTTGTGTTTCCATCCAGTTGACAGGAATAAAAAGGAATTTTTCTTTTTCTTTTTTTGGGCCGTAGAGACATAAAATGGTCAGATTCCTTTAGGAATAAATGAGGAAAGGAAAGAGAAAATCTGGACTGTGCTGGTGCTGGTTTCTACTCATCTTTCTGAGGGTGTGACTACAAAAGTGTCACACTTAGGCCGCTACAGTGATTAGTACTAGTAATCTTTTTTTTCAGATGATAAAAAGGAAAACACCCAATGGACATAAAAATGGTCAAAGGTTTTTTTAACGCAGGTCAATTTTTCCCCCACCCAAAAAATATACAAAATGAACATATAATTGGGGTGGTAACTCCACTGGACATTCCAATTCACTCATCTGCTTGTCCCCAACACGGGTAAGGGGAACAGGCGTTAGGTTTTATTAGTCGTGTTATAGCAGTAACCAGATGTGTTAATGGCAGCTTATTTGCGGTACACTGATCCTCTGAACATGTGTCGGAAAGCATGGCTGTCAGTCTCTGACTGCCCACATCTGAGCACATTCAGCTACCATGGAAATTACAAGGGAAGGAAAAATACATTTATTCCAAGATGTACTGGGATTTTTAAGTGCCCTTTCTTCCACAGAGCCCCAGAGTGGTGACAAGGTGCTAGGGACTGCTGTGTTTTCCAGCATGAGCTCCCATCCGCTGAGGGTCCTGAGAAGGATAGTGGATTGGTCCTGGAGCCCTCATGAAAGGAGGGGGTGGTCCCATTGGGTGGAACATGTGTGACCCAAAACCTGCAGATAGGAGAGAACAAATTTGTTAGGCTTGGCGTTCCCTTGATAACCTTTCAAACCTCTCCATCTAAGGTTAAAACCACCTAAACATAAATCAAAGTTGACATGGGGCTTAAGCAAATGTTAGTTCACAAAACTTGCTTCCACCTGTTAATTCCTTGGTTTTAGAATCCTTTCCCCTGCAGTCCAAAAAAACTCCACAGCACTCAAGGTATCTCCTAGTGTGTCATCTGAGTCTTTGCTATGTGTCCAACATGCCAAATGCTACCAGACAGGATTCAGTCAGGATTTGAGAGATAAGGAAGAAATTAGGCTGATGGCAAGACTGTGTCATCATTAACCGCAATGGTTGACACCAGAATGAAGGGTGTTGAGAAACTAGATTCTCTTCAGAGTATGGGCTCTCTGCCACAGGAGAATTGGCTACCTGTGATTTCCTTCCACTGTAACGCTGTCCCTGACACTGTCTAGAGCAGCACTATACAAAATGCCAGTCCTCTACCTATTTCTGGCCATTCAAGACAAACAGCTTAAGTCAAAATGTAAATTATACGACCAAGCACAGTTTAGTTCACCTCACAGTTTTTTTGGTAACAAGACTTTCTTAATAAAGGACGTGATTCACTGATTTACATTTTGGCACAAGCTCCTGATCTTGTGGCAGACAGGTAATAAACACTTTGTAAAATGCACCCACTCAGAGCCCACACTAAGCAATAGTGCTCTAGGGCATCAGTTAGCATTTAGTTTAGAAAAGGGAACAAATTGGCGATAGATCTTTGTAATCTAATAATCTTACTCTAATGAAACATATACTCAGATCTTTAGAAAACTGGCCCCTCTTCTCCTTGGCAGACCAGGAGAGAAAAAAATAACAGAAATCCCAACAGATCAGCTTTACTTGGAGACTTCTACAGAGCAAACTCACAGAATTTAGATGTGTTGAATGTGATGGTGAGGTATGTGAGACAGAACTTTCAACAGGATTTCTCTGGGCTAAGAAGGAAGGTGGAAGTTACCTGGTGGTGGGGGTGGGGCAATACCAGGGGGTGGTGGTAGGGCAATGTTCACCACAGCTGGAGGACCACTTGGGGGCAAGTTGAAGTAGTTGGCAGAGGCTTCTTCTTCTGCCGCAGGAGGAGGAGGAAGAGCTGGAGGAGAGAAAATAGTCAACACACAGAGGGGAGAACAATTGTGCAACACTGTTCCTACCACCGTTGCATCCTCAGAGGTCCCGCTGGAAGAGTAGAGTGGCTACATGAACCAGACCTGGATCCCGTCTTCCAAAATGGGAACATCAGGGCACACGGAGCTTCTGAAGTTAGCAGGAAGTCTGCACTCACCTCCTGGCAATCCTGGAACTGGTTCCAGTTTGATCCCAGAGTCTGTGGTTCCATCTTTCTCTTTTTCTTTTCCTCTGGCTGCTTGGGATCTGGGAAACACACATGCATACAGTTGGCACTTGGGCCCACCTTATCTCACACCTCTGCTTCTTACATTCCCCAGTCCAATGGAGCTCCTTCACTCTTCACCTCCTCCTCAGCACACATTCTTTTCCCATAAATGCCACTGTGCACAGTGAACAAGAGCAAACACCAGAAAAGACCTGGATTCAAAGACGGCTAGGACGATTACAAGGACTAGAAGAGGCAATACATACGTGTTTAACACAGTGCTTACCACACAGGGAGCTCTCCACAAAGGGAGATGCTGCTATTAGCCACCTCTTCCCTGGTTCCAAGCTGGAGACATGTTCTCCCTTTGAACTGGGCCTTTCACCTGCGTCTCTCTTATGCAATCATCACTTTTAAACTTAAAATAGCTATTCTTCCCTGTTTTATCTTCTCCACTGGACAATCAGCCTCTAAGGGCAGAATCTAGGTCTAATTCATTTATAAGCCCTGAAATTCACCTTTTGTGCCCTGGCATTATACTTGGCCTATAATAATAGCTAGTCACAAAAACATGAACCTTCAAAGGAGCAGATTATTACACCAAACCCCTGAATACATTTCCAAAGCAGGGTTCTCCCAACATCCACAGGAATCAAGTATCAGATAGAAAGTAGTATTTGAAAGATCCTGTTCATTGAAGCTTGTGAACCAAAAGCTTACTAGTCTCCAGACAATAAAATAGCTTCTTAAAAATCTGAGCAAAATGTCATTTAAAAATAGTTTAATTCTCACCTTCCCCATTTCACATTCAGTCTGCGGCCATTTACAATCAACTTATTAAAGGACTTCTCAGCAGCCACTTCTGCCGCCTGCCTCGTGGCAAACTGGATGAAAGCACACTGCTGTCTTTGCACAACAGTGATCGTCCGGATCTCTCCGAACTGGTAGAAATGATTTCTGAAGGGAGACAGGCAGAGAAAAATGAAAATGGGAGTTAACAAACATCTTCCCAGGAGACTGAAAATGGATTGTTAACTTTCACTGACACACCACTAGGCAGGTGGGCCCCAAGGTTATCTACCTAACTACCCGCAAGTCTACCCCCCAATATCTTGTCTTACTGTGGGTGCTTATTGAGAAGCAAAGAAAAGTGAGTAAAGGTTCTCAAACATCTCAAGGTTTTTCCCATGGAGGAAAGGGGGTTCTAATAGGTTCCTTAAAGACCCTAAACCCTAGATAGGGAGTTGGCAAACTACAGCTCTCAAGGCCCATGAGCCAAGAAAGTTTAAAACAAGAATATGTGACAGAGACGGCATGTGGCCCACAATGCCTACAATATTCACTATCCAGGCTTTTATAAAGAGTCTGCCAACCCCCAGGAGTTGTCTAGCTCACTTAGACAGGGTTTAATGGAGACAGGCTACCAAGGGCAGGTTATAAACTTACAGGAGTTTCTTCTCCACTTTATCTCTTTGGAAGAGGTAATTTCCATTACTATCTGCCCAGATGTCTCATCTAGCCAAGCATAATACAAGCCAAAAATAACACACATTTATCAAATGCCAGTCTCTTTAAAAAGGCAACAATTTAAACCATAAGAGTTTTATCATCACAAAGCTCTCCCTCCCCTACATAATTAATCATACTTGGATGCGTGCCATCCTTTAAAACTTGGCTGTTAGGTCAAATAGAATCCCATGTCATTATTACCACATGCCAGGATGGATAAGCACTCTTTGTGTTTTGGTTTTGAGACAGGGTCTCACCCTGGCGCTTAGGCTGGAGTAAAGTGGAGCAATCACGGCTCACTGCGTCCTTGCATCTCTCAAACCTCTTGCAATCCTCCTGCCTCAGCCTCCCGAACAGCTGGGACCACAAGCTCATGCCACCATACCCGGCTAATTTTTTTAATTTCTTAGTAGAGATGGGGTCTCACTATGTTGCTCAGGCTGGTCTCAAACTCCTCGGCTCAAGAGATCCTCCCAAAGTGTTGAGACTACAGGCATGAGGCACTGTACCCAGCCAGATAAGTACATTACTACTGTGGCACCATAAAGGACAATTTTACAAAAATTCCAGTCAGCATACTAATAATAGAGAAACTGAAGAAAAACGTATTTTGTACAGAATGATCATGCTTGCAGTTTTTGGAAATAAATTATTCCGGGGCAGTTAAAAGCAAAAATAACTCTTAACTCTTAAACTTAAACCCACAAACCTTAAATCTGTCTCAGTAATAGTATCACCCAGACCACCAACATATAGTGTGGTGATAGTTTTATCCTCTGGTGGGTCCAGCCGAGGCATTGTTGAAGCCCGCTTTAGAAGCTTGTCAGCTACAGGATCGTTGATTCCGTAGTAGCGATCTTTAATATTCTGATCAGCAAGGGGGTCATCTGGATCTGTAGGCTTCTCATGTCTATGATTCAAGAAAAAAAAAAATGCATAAAGGTGAAACAAAGGGAAAAAAAATGGTATCTTCCAAGAACAGCTACAGATTAAAGTCATAGCTACATACTCTGAAGTGCCTTTTGAACTACAAACTATGGTTTCGACCAAAATATAATTATCAAAATAGACCTAATACCAAGAGATTTATTGTATCACAAAAGGAATCCCTAGCCTCCTAAGAGCCATTAGGCCATCTAGGATGCCAAACTTTCCTTATAAATAAATATTCTTGACATGATCCATCCCCTCCTGTGCCCCAAAAAGGGACACATGATTACCCCTCTCTAGATCAACAGTTCTTAACACATTTGGGCTGTTCTATTCCACTGAGAATCTGATTAAAGCTATGGACCCAGACCCAGAAAAAACACCTATATTATTTTTTAGGGGTCGGGGTCAACCAATCCCAAATTAAGAACTCCTAATCCAGATGCTTGGCAGTCTTAACCAAAACATAAACACCCTTTAGAAGCCGGCCTCACTTTGATTTCAACTATATATTAAGAGTCAAGTCATTTAAACCATGGCAATGAGGACTTACTTCTCGGTTAGAAATGTTTAGGGTCAACATCTATATTGCATGGCATAGCAATTTAGTTTCCAAGGCACAATTCTAAGTAAAAACTACAATTTAATCAAGCTCTTCTAAATTTCATAGTTCTAAGACATGAGATATACCACATTAGTTGTATGACCTTTAGATTTTAAAGCAGAAACAGCTTAAGCTAGCACCTCCCATTTCTTAGATGAGAAATCATCTGAAAGCAAATACTGAAAATGAGGCTCAGCTCTTGCCTGTACGGACATTCCTCTCCTCTCTTACACTCTCCTTTCACCCAGAAGGAGCAAATGTGGGGTCGATTCCTTTTGTAGTAGGGTGTGGTCCGGGCCAGTTTGAGCAGCATGTCACTGGTAGATGTGGCTTTCCCCAGCATGCCAACTGGCCGTGTTCCATCAGAGTTAGAAATCTACATGGGGTTGACAAATTCAAAAGATAAATTATACAGACTGTGTCCATTCATTACAACTTTTATCCAAAAAGTAGCAGTATACCTCTCTCTCCATATTCTGTGTGTAGTACTCTTTGTTGACATCTGACTTTGGCATGTCATCTTTAAAAGACAATCCTGCATCACGAACCTGGATGGGGAGGCCTGGTACAAAAAAAAGGAGGAAAAATATCTCAGATGTATTTTAAAACATATCCATATTAACTATGCACACAGAACACATCATCGTTCCATTCTCCTCTTTCCTATTTAGTACCAGAGATTTTACTGTTTTTATTCAAACTCTTTAGCACCATCAGGTTACTACTGCTACACAGCAAGCTAACTGTCCAAATTCCTGAGCTGTCAGGAAAATGTTTTAGAAGATCTTTTAGGCTAGGTGTGGTGGCTCATGCCTGTAATCCTAGTGCTTTGGAAGGCTGGGGCCAACGGATAGACTGAGCCCAGGAGTTCAAGACCAGCCTGGGCAACATGGTGAAACCCCATTTCTACAAAAAATACAAAAATTGGCTGGGTATGGTGGTGTGTGCCTGCAGTCCCAGCTACTCAGGAGGCTGAGGTAGATCACCTGAGCTTAGAAAGGGTAAGGCTGCAGTGAGCCGTGATCATGCCACTGCACATCAACCTCGCAAACAGAGTGAGACCCTGTCTCAAAAACAAGCAAATAAAAAATTATAAAAGAAAATCTAGATGAACAAACTGCCCATAGTCATATTTAACCCGTAAATTAATAATGTACCTAGTTTTTAGTACAATAGGATTTGCTTAAAATAAATGTAAAAGTGGTTTCTTTCTAGGCTGGTCCTACAGATCCTCTGCAGAGTCACAGTAATGTAAGGGTCACTGTATTCCAGGAACAGACGCCTCCTTAACAAACATATAAATAACATTACACAAAATGTGGCTAGGATTCTGACTAAGAAGAGTAACTCTAATGAACTTAACATACATAAACTCATATATTTTTCCCTTTCCTTTAATTATAGAAACTCTTTTTTTTTTTTTTTTTTTTTTTTTTTTTTTTTTTTTTTTTTTTTTTTTTTTTTTTTTTTTTTT
>NW_016107855.1:449192-451941 GCF_001604975.1 Cebus imitator
GAGACGGGGTTTCACCGTGTTGACCAGGATGGTCTCGATCTCTTGACCTCGTGATCCACCCGCCTCGGCCTCCCAAAGTGCTGGGATTACAGGCTTGAGCCACCGCGCCCGGCAATTATAGAAACTCTTGTTGGAAAATTATTTTTCTGAAAAACAGTCACCTACAGTTAAAAAAAAATTACCCCCAAAGGCAGTTACTCTGAAACGTAGCAATGTAACAGTTCAAACATCACAATTGAGAGAAAAGTCTAAAGCACAATTAGGCTGGCTATGGTGGCTCTGGGAGGCCAGGGTGGGAGGATTGCTTGAGGCCAGGAGTTCAAGACCAGCCTGGGCAAAATGGTGAGAGAGAGAGAGAGAGAGAGACACACACACACACACATACACACGTGCGCTGGGTGTGGTGGTGTGCAAGAGGATCCCTTGAGCCCAGAAGTTCAAAGTTGCAGTGAGCTGTGATTACACCACTGTACTCCAGCCTGGGTGACAGAGTGAGACCCCAACTCAAAAAACACAATAAAGCACAATTACCCGGTGAGCTTCTGGTTAGGATGGTGGCAAAAAAGCTCTGGATCAAGAAAGAAGCCCAAGGCAAATAAATTATCATAGGATCAATGCCGTTTACCTCACGTGGGCTACAGAGATGAAAGTGTAGGCCAGTTTTGATTAATTCCCAACTTTTCCTTAAGTTCTTACTATTGCTCAGGACACTAGAGTGGCCTCATTATGGTTCTCTTCCTGGGAAAAGCAGACCTCAACAGACATTCCAAAGTAAAATCAGAGCCAGAGATAGGGTGCAAAATGGGAGACAAAAGACTGGCTCATAGTTTTAGGCACCTGCACACGTTCAGGTCTATTGGACAGGTCAAGCTTACCATACTCTAGGTCTAAGAGGCAGGTCTGACAGACATTCTTCAATTTACTGCAGGTCTGGCACACTTCAGTCTTCTTGAAACGCATACGGACTCCAGGGCACCAGCGAAATACTGTGAATGGCCTGGCACAGATCTGGAACACAAAGCAAGAGTCATAGAATGCTAATGGTCCTGATCTGGGCAATCTGGAGATCTGATAACAATGGGGCATTCAAAAAAGGATCCCTGAATGTAGGGTTCAGAAGAGACCTTAGCAATCATCTAGTTGATTTGATGTTTCAATATAATTTTCAGCATCCTTCTTCACCAAAAATTCAGAGTACAGAAATGAAATAACCAAAAGGTCAAAGTTCTTCCGATCTTTTTTAAGGGGAGTGGGGAGTGTCCTATAGTTTTCTTTGTTTTTTTTTTCTTTTACCCATCAGATCTCGTGAGAGTGTCATATAATTTTCTGAGACTCTTCTGACATGGATGATCTTCCTCCTCTGCTAAAATGCTTGTGTGCACAGTCACATACCACCTGGTATACAAACTCCTTCAATGGCCATTCTCTGGCACCGTGATTAAGAATCTCTAAGAGGTTTCATTTTCTTACCTCCCACATAAACAGTTACCAGCCAATGAATATATCAGTAATACATAAAAAGTTGTATAGCACTGATTTTTACTGGAAGACCTCAAAACTTCGTAAGCTGAAGGCTAATTTGGTAGAGAAAAGAAAAATGAAACCGAAATCATTAATCTTTAATAGACATACTTACTTTGCATTCCTTCCCATACTTTTCTTTGGTCTATAATAGAAAAAAATAGAAAAGAACCAGAGTTACAGAAAGAAAAAAGCCAGGTGTCTATTCTTTCCTTAAACATAACCCAAGAAATATGTCTGGAAATCCCTGGCATCCTAGAGAGAGAAAAAACAGCAACAAAATCCAAAACCCAACCTTTTTAGGGAGAGGGTAGGAAACACACTATAACAACATATTGTGAGTTATAACATCTCAAGAGTATATGGATCTGGACTGTGTGTAGTGGCTTATGCCTGTAATCCCAACACTTTGAGAGGCCAATGTGGAAGGATCGCTTGAGCCCAGGAGTTCCAGACCAGTCTGGGCAACAAAGCGGGATGCCATCTCTACAGGAAAAAAAAATGAGTATATGCATCTAATACCAGGTAAGTGAGTGTCTTTCCACAGCCACAGCTCTTAGGTTCATTTCTGGCTCCCAAGTTCACTCCCAAGAACTAATATTCCTAATGGTTTCCACAAACCCTAAATCAGAGAGGATATAGCTATGGCCCGCCCACTTTACAAAGTTTAGTCAAAAGGTAACTACTGTAGACTTGCCCTGTGCCAATGCCCGGAATATATTAAATGTTCTGTTCAAACAGAACTATTCAAACATCTTGAATCATTCAAACACTTGAACATACTGACTTATCAACACCTCTGTGACTAATCACAATAATACAGCCCTAACCTAATTATTGTTAACTACTGCTAATTTTACCCTTGTTTATAAGGCGGGGGTGGGGGGGGGGGGGGGTGTGGGGATCCTTAGTTTAAAGAGATTAAGTACACTGGCCAAAACGCATTTGACCAGGAGTCAGGAAACCTAGTTTCTAGTCCTGGTTCTCCTCTTCTCATACTGAGATTACTAGAGCCAGAATATCTGAACTTCAATCCTAGCTCCATTCCTTACTATTGTATGAAAAGACAAAAACTCTCTCTGCTTCTGGTCAACAGACCTATTTCCCAGGTAAATGCTCAACAAATATTAGTTATCATTACTACCCCTACATTACAGGAGTGTCACAGGATTCTTGTTTTTTTTTTTTTGAGACGGAGTTTCACTCTTGTTACCCAGGCTGGAGTGCA
>NW_016107855.1:452078-495783 GCF_001604975.1 Cebus imitator
GCGCCACCATGCCCAGCTGATTTTTTGTATTTTTAGTAGAGACGGGGTTTCACCGTGTTGACCAGGATGGTCTCGATCTCTTGACCTCGTGATCCACCCGCCTCGGCCTCCCAAAGTACTGGGATTACAGGCGTGAGCCACCGCGCCCGGCCAAGGATTCTTAAGAGAATAAGCATGACAGTTCTTTGCAAGTCGTCCAGCACTTTGGGTCAGTAAAAGAGCATAATTTTTTCTGCTTGTCTAAGAGAAATACTTCACAGTGTGCAAGTACCACAACACTAACAGGACATGAATAACTCGTTTCACACGCGATCACTCACCATTCGGATATATGGGTTTTCTCCAAGACATGTCTGGCACAGAATGGGGAAGTCCTGGTGAAAATGGGAAATCTAGTTGAGGACCACCCTCCGAAGACCCTGACACCTCAGTGACACTTGGGGCAGCGAGGGGGCGGGAAGCGAGGGTGGGGAACAAGGCACGGCAGGAACCCTAAGTCCATCATAGCCAGATCGCGGGAGGGGGCGCTGTCTGCACTTCCGGCAGGCGGCGGGAGAAAAGAAAACCGGCTCGAATACGCTGGAGGGGGCAGGGATGGAAAGGTCGCTGCTCCCGGGACCCTGATTAAGCCCCCACCCTCCAAGCCTGCAAGAGGATCGCCCTCCGGCCTCCTGCTCCGGTCGAGCTAGGCCGCCGCGCTGGCTCCTCCCCGGAATTCATTCGGCCGCGCCGCAGGCCCTGTCCTGCCAGCTCGCAAGATGCGCGGCTTCGTCGCCTCCTCTGTCTTCCTCCGGCAGGCACACTCACCGCATCTTCCCAGTTTTGCCTGTTGTAGGTGTTGGAACCCAGAGAGGTCGCCATCTTGAGACCGTCCGGAGGCAGCAGTAGCTTCTGAGTTAGGAGAGAGGACCGCCACAATCCCGTCAAGCCTTGAGGCTGGCGCCGGGCCCGTCGGCGTCTAATTTACGCGTCTAGTGCCTCTTCCGGGGTGGGGCCTTTGCGTGGTGACGTCGCCCGCTCTTGGCGTTTCCAAGTTTAACAAATTGGACCTCTGGTGTATTGCTCCTGGGTGCTTCCTTCGAGTTTGTGCCTGCCTGGAATGAAGGGTCACACGTACAGTTGATTTATTTGAAAATTGGGCGAAAGAATAAAGGAAGACATAATGAATGAGAGGCTGGGATTAAAACAGCGCTCGCTACCACTGAGCTCTTATTATGGCAAAGGCTGCGCGACCGTCTTGCAGTTCTTGCGTCTCATTTATTCTCATAACCTCTCTATAGGGCTGCCAGATCTCTCACACACAATTCTCATAACCTCTCTGTAGGGCTGCGGCTCCAGTGTCTCATTTTTTCAAATAACCTGTCTGTAGGGCTGCCAGATCTCTCTCTCTCTCCCTCCCTCCCCCCCTCCTCTCTCTCCCTCTCCTCCTCTCTCTCTCTCTCTCTCTCTCCTCTCTCTCCCTCCTCTCTCTTTTTCTCTCTCTCTCTCCTCTCTCTCTCTCCCTCCTCCTCTCTCTCTCTCTGCCTCCTCTCTCTCTCTCTCCCTCCTCTCTCTCTTTCTCTCTCTCTCTCTCTCACAGACACACACACACGAATTACAGAAGTCTAAAGCTGAATTTCAGATTAACCGCGAATCGTTTTTTAATTATATTTGGTACATACTTATACTAAAGTAGGATTCTTGGTTGATCTGAAATTCACATCATTTAACCGATCGTCCTATTTTATCTGGTAACTCGACCCTGTAGGCAAGTATGATGATCTTTCTTTTATAGAAAAGAAAACAGGTTTAGACAGATTAACCTGATATCTCCCGATTTAGCTCCTGGTTGTGGAGCTAAAAAGTGGTGAAGCCACAAATTCAAAGATATTAGTACTGTTTTATTTCCCGTTTCTGAAATGACAAGGGTCTTATGAATCAACAACATATGCATTATTTGATTTCTGGAATAACTCATAACCACTCCGCCAATATTTTACGAGTTTCAATGCATTCTGGTACCACTCTCATACTTAACATGTCATTAAACTAACACATTTACTTATATCACCTCACTTAAAAAAAAGCAGGTTGATTTAAAGTATAATTTACATACGGTAAAGTTTTATCCTTTTTAGTTATACAGTTTTGAATTATTAATATACATGCATTACAGTCAAATATAGAATTGCCGATCATCCCCAAAGTTCCCTTGTTTCTATAGTTAATCCACTTATTTCCATACTTAAACCGTGGCAATCACTAATTTGTATTCTCCCTAGTTTTGCCTTTTCCAGAATGTTATTATAAATGGAATCCTACATAGCCTTTTGGATCTGATTTCTTTCACTTAGTATTTTGTAGTTGAGATTAATCCATATTGTTACATATGTCAATAATTTCGTCCTTTATATTACTGAGAATTCCCTTGTATGGATATATCATACAATTCACTTGCTGGTTGCTGGACATTTGGGTTGTTCCCAGATTTTAGTGACTATAAATAAAACCATTATAAACATTCACATACAGATTGTTGTATGGACATTGGTTTTCATTTTGCTTGTGTAAATACCTTAGAGTGAGATTATTTGATCATATGGTAAGTATATCTTTTCCTTTATAAGAAAGTCCTTGGGTGTATCTGAACGTCTTGGATCTGTGATTTGTTGTCTTTTATTATATTTTGTAAATTCCCAAGTATCATCTCTTCAGGTAGTCTTCTGCCTGGTTTCTTCTACATCTGTGACTCCAATTTCACTTGTCTTGTGAGTAGTGCAAGGTCAGAAATAACTGAGTTCACATACATTTGTGTTTTTCCACAGTGTCAGACTTTTACTGATGCTATTTCAATCACAAAAGCCACAAACTACATGGGGCTACCAAGAAAGCAGTTCTCCTTAGCACTTCCCACTCATTCTGTCCACTCACAGAGCCCTGGACACACAGGCTCAAGGCACTCCCCAGGTCAATCAATATTGCAAATCATACATAATAGTGTACTTAATCAACATATAAATATTATAAACATTCCGCAAACAAACAAAATAACATTTAACATTAAGAGGGATAGGAGCCCTTTCTCCTTTAAATTTGGAGCTCTGAAAATAATCCTTTCCTTCCTTTTTCCTTCTTTCCTCTCCCATTTTTTTTTTTTTAATCTTTGTGGTACCTGACTTCTAGGAATGAGCCTTCCTAGCAATGTGGGACCTGAACTTATAGGAATAAACCATCCTAGTGACAAAAAACTAGCTCAAAAAAGGAGGAAAAAGAAACCTGAGGCCAGGAATCCGTATTCCTTTTATTTTTTATTTTTTTCTTTTTTAAAATTAAATTAAATTTTATTATTTTACCATAACAAAGTAACCTCCTACTTTTTCAAGGCTCAGAGGTGGTCAACAATTTGCCCAAAATCACATGGCAGATAGTGGTAGAGTCAAACACACTCGGGGCTATTCTCGCCCAAGGCCCTGTGCTTTGCCTGCAGTACCGCCTTTGGCCACAAGAGACACTCATGGCTGCTCCTGGAGGAAGCAGGACATCCCCAAGGTTACTTATTCACACCAGCTGGACATGGGGGGCGGGAAGACTGGCACCAGCTCATGAAAATAAAATCTCCTGATGAGGTTTTCTTGCCAGAGCCTGGTTGAGCCTGAATCAACAAACAACATCCTGAACCTGTGCACCCCTTCCTGAGGGGGGAGGAAAGGAAGGGGGATGGGGAAATGTACTCCAGTCCCCGTATTCCTTTTAAAATGCTTTCTCCAGCCGGGCGCGGTGGCTCATGCCTGTAATCTCAGCACTTTGGGAGGCTGAGGTGGGTGGATCACCTGAGGTCAGGAGTTCGAGACCAGCCTGACCAATATGGTGAAACCCCATCTTAAAAAAAATAAAATAAAATAAAAAACCCAAATGCCCATCAATGATAGACTGGACAGGGAAAATGTGACACATATACACCATGGAATATTATGCAGCCATCAAAAACGATGAGTTGGTGTCCTTTGTAGGGACATGGATGAACCTGGAAACCATCATTCTCAGCAAACTGACACAAGAACAGAAAATCAAACACCACATGTTCTCACTCATAGGTGGGTGTTGAACAATGAGAACACATGGACACAGGGAGGGGAGCATCACACACTGAGGTCTATTGGGGGGGAAATAGGGGAGGGACAGCAGGGGGTGGGGAGTTGGGGAGAGATAGCATGGGGAGAAATGCCAGATATAGGTGATGGGGAGGAAGGCAGCAAATCACACTGTCATGTGTGTACCTATGCAACAATCTTGCATGTTCTTCACATGTACCCCAAAACCTAAAATGCAATAAAAAAATAAAATGCTTTCTCCAAAAGATTTTAAAGAAAAAAGGGGGGACATGTGAAAGGAAATTAAATCTTGGGACCTCAAACTCATTAAGCCAAAGGGAAAAGTCAAGCTGGGAACTGGGTCACACAAACCTGCCTCCTGCTTTTGGGTCCCAAATAAGATGGCTTTAGGATGAAAGCTACACACCTCCCCCATATTTTGCCCACAAGGATATTCCTGTGAGGAATTTTACTTTCCTAGAAAGGAAAAAAGAAAGAGAAGAAAAAATAGATATAGGGACTAGGCCAGATTTAAAGCAACAACAATGACAACAAAAAAAGCAAACCTGAGTCGGGCTGTAGTCCTGCCTCCTCAATTAAAGCAATTCTACGGCAGTCATTACCCTAGCCCTTTTGGTTGTGCACTGACTTATTTGCCAACACATACTATAACAACATGGTAAGCAGAAACAAGACAGAACATAAATTATTGTTATTTTTCCTATTATAAGCAATAGCATCTGCCACTAAATTTCCCAGGATCCAAACCAACCACTCAAGCAGTCTATTAGTGAGAGTTTTGGATCTGACAGTTGGTTATCTGGGTTTTCATATGAGTCATAAGTTGGGTTATGTTCTTCGATTCATCTGGAATGCATACACAGCATTTCAGTTTTTATGATGACGCAGGCTCCCCTTGTGCTGCTGTGAGTGTATCTAAAGCCGCATGGTTTTGCAGCAGAGCTTTCCTCATAGGCATGACCTGTTTTTCTTTTCTGAGACAAAGTCTTGATCTGTTGCCGAGGCTAGAGTGCGGTGGCGCCATCTCAGCTCACTGCAACCTCTGCCTCCCGGGCTTAAGCAAATCTCCTGCCTCAGCCTCCTCAGTAGCTGGTATTACAGGCACCCACCACCACACCTGGCTAATTTTTGTATTTTTAGTAGAGACAGGGTTTCCCTGTGTTGGTCAGGCTGATCTCAAACTCCTGACCTCGTGATCCACCTGCCTCGGCCTCCCAAAGGGCTGGGATTATAGGTGTGAGCCACCGCACCCAGCCTAGAGTAGTAGTATTTTTATGTTTTATGGCTGGCTTTGGAAAAAGGGGTTCTCTCTATGACCCACCTTGAGGAAAAAGGATTCGGTGTCTGTGGCTAGGCTTGGGGGAGAATGAAGCTCCAGAGACAAGAAGGCAGAAGGTCGGAGAGAAACTTTTGCTTCTGAGGCTGCTTCAGAGCCTTAATTTGGGATATCATTTTCTGAGCCCCAAGAGCATGCTCAAGTCTCTGTCCATTAGTTCAAACATCTGGGTTATTTCCATATATAGTCCTATAGATTGCTTTATCTGTGAGGAATGTGCTGAATTTTTTTGCTTTTTTGTGTGTCCCAATTCTTTATTGAATGCCACTCATTGCTTACGCATTTTTATTTTATTTTACTTTTGAGACAGAGTCTCATTCTCTCGCCCAGGCTGGAGTGCAGTGGTGCAGTCTCAGTTCAGTGTAACCTCTGCCTCCTGAGTTCAAGTGATTCTCCTGAGTAGCTGGGACTATAGGCCTGCACCACTATACCCGGCCAATTTTTGTACTTTTAGTAGAGACAGGGTTTCACCGTGTTGGCCAGGCTGGTCTTGAACTCTTGGCCTCAAGCAATCTGCCTGCCTCAGCCTCCTAAAGTGCTGGGATTATAGGCATAAACTACCGTGCCCGGCCGTCGTTGATTATGTAACCGAAGAGAATGAGGTAATGAATGAGGTAAATCATATTAATGCTTGGAAATGGGCAAATATCTTCTGTTAGACCGTCTGCATGGGGTTTGGTCAATCTGGTCAGGAATCGAGCTGGGCTTGGGTTATTACATATATATATATTTTGAGACAGTTTCACTCTTGTTGCCCATGCTGGAGTGCAATGGCATGATCTTGGCTCACTGCAACCTCCACCTCCTGGGTTCAAGCGATTCTCCGGACTCAGCCTCCTGAGTAGCTGGGATTACAGGCACCCATCACCACACCTGGCTAATTTTTTGTATTTTTAGTAGAGAGGGGGTTTTACCATGTTGGTCAAGCCGGTCTCAAACTCCCGATCTCAGGTGATCTGTCTGCCTTGGCCTCCCAAGGTGCTGGGATTATAGGCGTAAGCCACCGTGACTGGCCTGGGGTTGGGTTTTATTGCTATGGTTGCTTTCAGTGTGCCACAGATTTCATGTACTTTAGCATTATTCTGTGTTGTAGATTGGGGCTGAAGAACTTGTGTTCATGCTTCATCCTCAGCTTACAGCTGTCCTGCCTACCTGCACAGTACTGGCTAACTTTCTAGGCCCGTGCCCATACCCTAGAAACGGATGCTTGTTACTAGCTGCTTGGTACGCTGGTAGTAGGGGAGAAGTAAAGGGGTGCTTTGTTGGTTCTAATTCAATTCAGCCTGTCTTCAGTAGGCCCTATGTGTGGGCCTTAGGAATAAATCTTTTCTCAGCATTCTTGCCACTGAAACTGGGCAAGATCATTAAAAGAGTGAGTGTAAAGAGGAAAGAAGTGTGAGAAATGAGATTTGGTATACTGCAAGGTTGGGAAGATGGAAAAGAACTAGCAAAGAATCCGGAAGAAACGTTTCTAGTAGGGTAGACAGAAAACTGTTACTGAACTAAACTGGGGTCTGCTCACCCAGTGCTGCAGAGTCCTTGACATCAGGCTAGCAGCAACAGAAAGTGAGGTATTTTACTGCAGGGCATCAAGCAAGGAGAACCGCCCGGATCACGCTTAAGACCCAAACTCCTAGATGGCTTACAGGTACACGTTTTTAAAGGCAGGGAGAGAAGTTACAGGCAAAGTCATAAGTCAATACAGAGGCTACACATGAGTTTGACCTAAAAAGGTGGGACATCTCAGAGCTGGGATTGGGGATGGGCTCAAGGTCACTGGTGGATTCAGAGATTTTTTGATTTATGATTGGTTAAGGTGGTGAAGCTGTCTAACCTTGGCATCCATAGAAAAGAATGATAGCTCTGGCCGGTTGGCATGACTTCCTCCAGGCCTCTCAGGAAGCAACTTAGAACAACGAACAGTGGTCAGAGTTCGGTTCTCAGTTTCCCCTTATCTGAGGTTTAAATCTGTCTGGCGAGAGTCCAGGTTTCTGAAAACCCAGGAACATATATGATGGTATCTTTAGTTTCTATAGGGAACAAAACATCTCGCTCTGACTTCCTTGGCTATTGTTTTCAGCTACTGTTACCTTCTTATCAAGTTGGTCACTAACTTCTCCCAGCTAGCTTGGTGCCTAGAATTCTGTTGAAGGAACTCACGATTTTCCTTTATTTCCATGTGTGGAGGGGCCCACAAGCCTCCAAAGAGGGGGTCCCTGCTCTGCCTCAAAACCAGGAGTGTTGTGTTCTGGAAACCAAGTAAAGCCTTTTAAGAAGGGAGAGAGAAAATGTCAGATCTACTGAAAAAATCACATAGTTAAGGACTGAGAACTGACCCCATAGTTAACTGTGGTGATCACTGGTGACCTTGACCAAGGGGTGGGGGTAACACTCTAACTGGAATGGGTTCAGGTGAGAATGGAAGAACTGGAAGGTTGAGTTAGGGTTTGGTTTTTGAAAGACGTTTACTTAAATAGAGACAAGGTCTTGTTACATCGTCCAGTCTTGTCTCAAACCCCTGGGCTCCAGTGATCCTCTTGCTTCGGCCTCCCAAAGTGCTGGCATTACAGGTGTGAGCGATCGTGCCCAGCCAAAGTTGGAGGAGTTTTGCTGTGAAGGGAGTGGAGAAATGGGGTGGCAGCTGAAGAGGAGAGTGAGGCTAATATCTTTTTTAAGATGAGATAAATCACATGCTGATGGAAAAAGGAAGGCGAGAGCTGCCGATGCTATCTGAGAATAGGTAAGAGGACGTGCTTGACTGTTAAGAGGTGGGGCCGGCTTCAGACAGGAAGAGTGTGAACAATTCATCTAAGTAACAGGAGGGAAGGAAGAGTTATGAAGGTACAGATGAAGGTGGATGAGTGGCCATTGGTGGAGGCAGACCACAGTGTATACTGCAAAGGACATCTTTAGAAGCAATGACCCAGGATAAAAACTGGAAGTCTAACAACATTTATATAACGGTTCTGCGAATATGTATATAAGAAGCTCAAAGCAACATCTCTCATAGATTACGGTGAACTAACCTGCTAAGAGAGTTTAGATTACTTCACTTAAAGAAATGGAAGGGAGCATGCCCCACCAACTCTCTTAACTCCACTCCTATCTTTCGGCTGTAGGCCATGCTACTTAGTGTCTACATGAAACCAAACAAAACACACACTCAAGCTTTGTCTGCTTTATTTCACTACATTAAGTTAAGCAATAAGGCAAAACAGTAACCTGTGATTCATAAAGATCAAGGAGTGCCTCTCCTTCCCAAAAGGGACCAAAAGGGATGTTTCTTCACAAATATGCATGACACTTAGCTCATTATGCTGATAAGCACTTCCAACAAAAGAAGACGTTAGTGGGCGAATCAAATAACAAATCCAGATTAACTTAGCCTAAGTTTCCAAAACTCTAGTTTCATATGCTAAGGAGAACTAACTTTCCCATGGTGGTGCATACTGACTAGCATTAAAATTTTTGCACCTCATCTAATATAAAAAAGGCAACAAATACAATTCCTAATTCACCAGCTGCAGGTGTTGAATCACGTTTACAAACACGCGGAATACTAGCTTGCACTAAAACCTATCTCGAGGAAACATTACACCAATGGCTCTGTTATTCTTCAAGTTAGTTTGGCTTCTGAAGAAAAAAAGTTTACAATCAAAGTATTTTGTGTTTCTGTGTCATACAGGAATATAAGACACATACTTCAACATTATTACTTTTGGGAACAAATACCAGCTACCTGCCATAAACATATGACATGTGTGTAGTCTATCCAAACGTGTAAACATATGAAGGTATTCTCTACTTTGATGCCCATTTCCTCCACTGGCAAATACGGAGCAGTGACTTCACAGTAAGCCCTAGCAGGTAGTGAAATAAAAATCCAAGACCCTGTGGGGTCAGAACAAAAGCTAAACTCTTTCTATAGTCTGCAAATCTGTAATTACTCATTCCTGTGCTCCAACTCCTAAGAGGCTAAACCTTATATCTACCATAATGTTAGAGATGAGTATTTTCTTTCTTACACTGCATCACATATATTACTCTGTGGGACTATTTCATAAAATTGGCTAGACCTTAAGAGCATGATTTAGTATCTTTTACAAGCTTCCTAAATATTTAAAACATTTTCAAGGGAAGCTTACAAGGACTATCTCCCATCTATATTCTACATTATATTTTATCTTTAATTATGTTTTTTAACTCAAGACTTAAAACAAGACCAAGGTAAACCGAAAATTTATCTTTTCCTCAAGTCTCTTGGCCACTTACTAACAATACGTTTACATAAAACACGGTGCAGCTGGTGGTCTACTTTGTCAAGTTTCATTTTAGAAAACATCATAGAAATAAAGGTTAGCAACCCAACTCCAGGATACCAAGTGAAAACAGCATGTCTGCTGTTAGGCCACAGTTGTGGGCTACTTGCTTAACTATTTTATGGTTTACAATCAAAATGGTCTTATTTGACTCACCATATGACAAAAGTCTTAAACTTAGTAAGGGGCAAAATTCTTTTTTTTTTTTTTGAGACGGAGTTTCGCTCTTGTTACCCAGGCTGGAGTGCAATGGCGCGATCTCGGCTCACCGCAACCTCCGCCTCCTGGGTTCAGGCAATTCTCCTGCCCCAGCCTCCTGAGTAGCTGGGATTACAGGCACGCGCCACCATGCCCAGCTAATTTTTTGTATTTTTAGTAGAGACGGGGTTTCACCATATTGACCAGCATGGTCTCGATCTCTTGACCTCGTGATCCACCCGCCTCGGCCTCCCAAAGTGCTGGGATTACAGGCTTGAGCCACCGCGCCCGGCCTGGGGCAAAATTCTTAATATTCAGTTTTGGATTCAAGAGATTATAACAGTTAACTCCCCCTTCAAATCAATGGAAAGAACGCTAGTTGTAAATATGCTAAAAATTTAACCTTTAAAATGTTTTCTGCATTCCAGAAGTGAACCTGTCCACTCAGGTTTTATTTGGGTTCTTTTCCAGGTCCCAAATAGAACTTACTGAGTTACAAAGGCAGAACAGAGAAGGTGTAGGCAGTAAGACAAATAAAGATCGCCCCCCTGTGGCAGCATTAATCCCTGGGTGTTGTGGCAATATTTAAAACGAATGGAATTTCCTACCCCCTTGACATGACATGTTATTGCTTGCTTCTCAAATTCTTCTTGAAAGGTCCCATATTTTATCGGGAAAAAAGTTAAGACAACTAAGTTAGTAAGTGTCCTGTATTTAGTCAGAAAGGGAGGGCAAATGAGAGTGCCTTAACAACTTCATAGGCTGTTCCAATCATCATAATACTAAAGATGATGTGACAATTCAATTTTTCTGTTACATAGAAATCTACGGCAAAACGGCAGCCATTACGGCAAGTGAAGGGATATGTTTTAGACTGTTAGATTATATTTAATGGAATGCAGAAAGCAGTTGGTACATTGCCACCAATGCTGGATCATGAATAGCAGGTCCGCCTTTGGGTTATCATTTAAGTTTCTTCTGTGACATTGTGATCTTTTAGTGAGATCAGATCAAGAGTCAGTACAGTACAGAGTTTCTCAGGTGGTAAATACAATGCCACTCCAGGGAATACCCATCCCCTTTCCTGGTATGGAATTATGCTGTTGTTATTCAACGTGCAGGGCTCAGTGAGGGAGACACGGACTCACTGGTGTCAACAGCGGTAAGAGCAAGAAGAACAGTAGTTACCCTGTGTTCCCAATGCCTCACTATGCTCCCACTTTCCTAGCAATAGAATTCTGTAGTGCATGGGTACATCATTATAAACAAGGCCTAATGAAGCAGCAGCTTCCACATTTTAAAGCAGGTTTATGGTGACACTGTCCTTTGGGATCTGCCCTCCAATGGAACCTTTTAAGGAAGCAGCGGGCCCAAGCTAAGTTCCACATGCTGGGTGAGCCAGATGACTTCTGTGCCCTGGTCACTTTCTTCAATGGGGCGAATGGGGGCTGCCAGGTTTTTAAAATCATGCTTCATCTTGAAGCACACGGTCACTTCACCCTCCTCACGCTGTGGGGTAACTTTGATGAAAATACCCACTTTGTTGGCCTTTCTGAAGGCTATAATGCTATGGAAAGAAAAAAAAGCAAGTATTAGGTAGATAAAAAATCAGCCAAACCACTAAGACTTACAGTAAAAGTAGTCTTTCACCTTATTCTTTCCTCCAGCACACACAGAAAACCCATGAACACTTTGTTCTTAACCTACCAAGTATTTTTGTTTTGTATTTTTGAGACAGAGTCTCGCTCTGTCACCCAGGCGGGGGTACAATGGCTCGATCTCAGCTCACTGCAACCTCTGTTTCGCGGGCTCAAGTAATTCTCCCATATCAGCCTTCTGAGTAACTGGAACTACAGGCATGCACCACCACTCCTGGCTAGCTTTATATATTAATATATATATTTTTTGGTAGAGATAGGGTTTCACCATGTTGCCCAGGCTGGTCTCGAACACCAGGGCTCAAGTGATCTGCTCACCTTGGCCTCCGAAAGTGCTGGGATTACTGGTATAACCCAGTGCGCCGGCCATATATTTTTCTGTGAGCTTACACTTTTCTGCTTTTTTAACCAATACAGATACTACACACTATTCTATAACTTGATTTTTTTCACTATGTTTATCACAAACGCCTTTCTATGTTGGTATATATAGATCATCTACATTCTATGTAATGGTTGCATAGTATTCAATTATGTATTTACCATAATTGGCATATACTGAGGTTGCTGCCAATTTTTCTCTATTATAAACAATGGTGCTGCAAACATCCCTTTATAATTACCTCTGTGCAAATGTGGTAATATTTCTGCAGAACATAGACTCATACTGTGGAAAGTTATTTATTTTTATTTTTTAGAGACAAGGTTTTGCTCTGTCACCCAGGCTGGAGAGCAGTGGCACGATCATTGCTCACGGTAGCCTTGACCTCCTAAGCTGAAACAATTCTCCTGCCTCAGCATCCCAAAGTGCTGGGATACAGGCATGAGCCACCATGCCTGGCCATACTGTGGGAAGTTTTAATAACTCAATGCTTTAAGGGAAATTTTGGAATACTATAAATCAGAGTGTTTTTGTAAATAACCTATGTAATTCGGAATTGCAGCATAAAAATGTCTCTTCATTGGGGTTTCCATTTCAATTTCCCCTCATTTGTGCATAAAGTTTGTGCTTTAATAACTTGGTTTCTGAAAGTAAAAGGGCAATGAAATAAACAGCATCTGTCTACCATCCAAATGATCCAAATGATATTCAGTTACTCTAAGAAAGGTTACTGGAATTATACATTCATATATTTATACAGTGTTAGTTTCTAGAAATCTGAAAGTTCCATTAAATCTAATCTGAAATATAATGAATTCAGTTTTTAATTACTCTAGCATGTAATCAGACTGAAATTTGGTATCTCAGACAATCTTTCCAGAAGTATACCTTGGCTTAACACATTTCTGTACCTAATTAATTTAAGGACTCGCATAAAGCAAGGATTTCAGAGAATGCATTTTGTACTGTACAATTCAGTACATTTTGTATTACGGTAACTAACCAAACCTTTGATTTGTATGAGTCATGTAAAAAAAAAAAAAACTCATATAGTTTAAAATCGTAAAAAGGAAAATGTCAGTCTTTCTTTTTGTCCTTAATTTCCCAGGCAACCATTCATACCCGGGAAGCTTTTCCCAAATAAATTTGGATTTCTGGTCCCTAGCTAGACCTGCTAAAAAAAAAATCCTCTGGGGTTGGGGTCTGGAATGTTATAGAATAAACAAAACAAAACACAACACTTGACCTGGTGCTTTCTGAAGTTAACCCACATTTGAACCTCCAGGGTTCAAGCGATTTTCCTGTCTCAGCTGGGATTACAGGTGTGTGCCTCCATGCCTGGCTAATTTTTGTATTTTTAGCAGAGACAGGATTTTGCCATGTTGGCCAGGCTGGTCTCGAATGCCTGACCTCAAGTCATCTGCCCGCCTCAGCTCCCCAAGTGCTGGGATTACAGGAGTGAGCCACTGTGCCTGGCTTTATTTTTCTAACCTACGTTATATTATTTCTTCTCTCCAATATCTTGTTGAGAAAGCTTTTGATCACTCTGTTAAAAACCATAAATGGGCCAGGCACAGTGGGTCATGCCTGTAATCCCAGCACTCTGGAAGGCCAAGGCAGGTAGATCACTTTAGGTCAGGAGTTTGATACCAGCCTTGGCAACATGGTGAAACCCCATCTCTACTAAAAATACAAAAATTAGCCAGGTGTGGTGGCGCTCACCTGTAATCCAAGCTACTTGGGAGGCTGAGGTAGGAGAATCACTTGAGCTCGGGAGGTGGAGGTTGCAGCGAGCAGGAGATCACGCCACTGCACTACTCCAGCCTGGGCGACAGAGTGAGATTCCGTCTCAAAAAACAAAACAAAAACCGTAAATGTTCTCTGTGCCAGTTTATTAAGCTACTGTTTTTCAGCTCCAGTACACCTCTCTCTGTTTTGCATTGTGATACAGGATTCTGCTCAGACCGTTTCTGTTTGGTCAGCTGGCTCCTTGTGAGGTTTCGTCAGTAGCAGGCTCTAAAGGGAGACTAGAAGTCTGGAGGAGGAAGGGTCTTGCTCTTCCTTTAGAGATTCCCGTTTGCTTGTGGTCCCTGTTCCCTATGGGCATCACTCCAAAAACGTCTTTTATTTTTTTTTTTGAGACAGAGTCTAGTTGTGTTGCTTAGGCTGGAGTGCAGTGGCACAATCACGGCTCAAAGCAACCTCTGCCTCCAGGGCTCAAGTGATCTTCCCATCGCAGTCCCTTGAGTAGCTCGGAGGGACTACAAGCACGCGCTGCTACACCTGCCTAATTTTTAAAATTTTTTTGTAGAGACGGGGTCTCACTATATGCCCAGGCTGGTCTCAAACTCCTGGGCTGAAGTGATCTTCCTGCCTTGGACTCCTGAAATGTTGAGAATACAAGGGTGGGCCACTATGCCCAGCCCAGCAATGCTTCTTGACCCAGGAAGTGGCAGTATGCAGTTGACGTTTTCCAATTCTTGTATAACCAGTTTCATCATGCCACCCCTCCTTTGCCATCACGAGATGCCAGGACCAGGCAAGCAGTGTTCCCCTTCAGCTCACCGGAGGCCTGAGTTTCAGCTACGTGGAGCTCCTTCTTTAATTTCTAAATTTTAATCATTCTATTTCCCTTTGTTACCACCACCCTAAGGGTGGTAGCTGCCTCATAAAATAGCTGTCTTTGAAATTTATTCCCATGAAGTAGCATAAAATTGCTACTTTAGTGTTCTTTTTCACTTTTTAAGTTATGCAAGTGAACAATTCTTTATATTAAATTGTCTGTTCAAATTATTGAAATCATTCAGCCTATAGACTGAATTCTCTGATGAACATAGTCCCCAGTTAGTGAAAGGTTTGGTTCTTACTTTTCAGCTATTGGGTATGAGGGAGTAAAATCTATTAATTACTCTAAGGGGGTGGAGGTGGGAACAAACCCAATGATAAATCTATAGGGATAGAATATTGTATCCTCTCCACAACCATGAAACTCATATACTTAATTTTTTTTTTATTAACATGGGAAAATATATTCAAGTGAAAAACAAAGGCAAAAAAACTGTATTTACAGAATGATCCCAATGAGGGGAGAAATATCTGGAAGGACAAATACCAAAAATGTTAATGGTGTTTATCTCTGGTAGTGGGATAATTTTATTTTCTTCTTCATTGTTTTACATATATTTCCCCAATTTTCTACAATAATTATTTTTAGAAACAGGAAGAAAAATGTTATTTTTAAAAATCCAGACAAAAAAATTGGATATATAAATAGGCATTCTGTATCAGCCAATTGTGGTATGGGGATCACGAAAAGATCACTTACTCGGGATCGTCCTGAAAGTCTTGGGGTTCTGCCAACTCATCGTACTCTGCTGCTGCATCCTTCCCAGCTAAAACGAGCTCCTTGGGAGGCACCACCACCTGGAGAGCAACACAGAGGCCTGTCTGAGAAAGGACCAGTGTGACAGAATACAGCAAAGTATGACACTGATTTAGACATGTGGAAGCACACAGCAAGTTTCAGGAAACATATGCTACTTACATGGAGTTTATAAGAACAAAGGTTTTAAGAGAAAGGTAAAGTTAAGTGAGTACTTACTTCATGGGGTCTGCATTGAGGAACTGGGGAGAACATGAGGGGTTCAATTGTGTCTTTCATGTTTTATTTCTTAAGGGGATGGGGAGAAATGGGTGTTTGCCATATTATTTTTTATATTTTTCGATACACCTGAAATAGTCCATCATTAAGAACAACACAAAAGAAAAATACTGGTTCCATCACATTGTTTTCTGACATGGTATCAGCAGATTCCTAGTACCTGATACATAAACTCACATGAGATAGTAGGTGTTTACGGTCATGGAAAAAAATTAGCATTCTTCAAACTTATGTAATAATTAGGCCGCAGCTTTGCTCCATCAGAGGTTAACAGTTAACAACGTCAATCAAATTTCTAATTATGGATACAAATGAGGGAGGGGACGTATAAAGAGAGATAAAGACAAGCTGTGCTTATGTATCAGGTACTTATTTCTGTTTCTGTCTTACCTGAAGCTGCTGAGCTGCTTATTGGTGTTAACAGAGAAAAAAGCAGCAAGGACCAGATAAGTGTTATCTGTCTTTGGAGGTAGTAAGTGAAATCATGAAAAAAGGAAAAAGAGAACAGAAATTCTCTAATAATATTATTTCAATAACAGCTAAAGATATAGGTATCCTTTTTAATCATTATTATAAATATGATGCTGAATTATGAATCAGTAATACATGATCTATAGAGAAAACCTCTTGTTCTAAAATTTCAAGTACTAAATGAATTACAAAGTAGCAAAATATAAAGAGGCCATATTACATTCATTCAACTAATACTGGGGGTCAAAATCAACCACTTTAATATTTACTCAGTGCTGTGTTTTTTTGTTTTATTCTTTTTTTTGAGACAGAGTCTCACTCAGCCACCCAGGCTGGAGTGTAGTGGTGCGATCTCAGCTCACTGTAACCACCATCTTCTCGGATTCAAGCAATTCTCCCGTCTCAGCCTCCCAGGCAGATGGGATTACAGGCACCCTCCATTATGCCCGGCTAATTTTTGTATTTTAGTAGAGATGGGGTTTTACTACGTTGGCCAGGCTGGTCTCGAACTCCTGACCTCAGATCATCCGCCCGCCTCAGCCTCCCAAAGCGCTAGGATTACAGGTGTGAAATGAAACATTGCACTGGCCTAGTTAGTGCTGTATGTGTACTCTTTGTAAGGTAGAGGAATCTGGAGGAAGCATACCAGCTTCTAAATGATTTCAAGCATATAATTTCTAAAAGGAAATAGTATTTCACAAGTGTTGAAGAATGAATGCATGAGACTGAGAGGCTGAATGAAAGGGAATGTATATTAGGGGAGTCAGGATAGGAAGGAGGCATTCTAGGTAAAGCAAATAGCATGCACAATTCTCCAGCGTCAAAGTTTATAACCCACTGGATCTGTCTGAATCACAACCATTAATATACACAATTCAGAGTGCTAAATTTGAGGATCTGAAGGAATATCACACTGGAGGAACAGACAGAAGTATGTCATCAAGGAGCTCTTATGCTATGCCAAAAATTTAGGCTTCATCTCAGTCAAGGGCGATGCTAAATGACCAGCATGCACAGAGTTAGATTTGAGAAGGATCGCCCTGGTGGCAGTAGAGAAGAAATGTGTTGAAATGGAGGTGGTGGTGTAAAAATAGCAAGGTTAGTTAGGAAGTTACTGTCACAGTCCAGGTAAGAAACAATGAGACCTTCAAATAGGGCAGTGTGTTTCAGGATAAACTGAAAAAACTTAGGAGGTGGAATCAAAAGAACTTGCTGACTAGATGTGGAAAGGAGAGTGTGGAGTGGTTTTTTTTTTTTTTTTTTTTTTTTTTGAGACGGAGTTTCACTCATGTTACCCAGGCTGGAGTGCAATGGCGCGATCTCGGCTCACCGCAACCTCCGCCTCCTGGGTTCAGGCAATTCTTCTGCCTCAGCCTCCTGAGTAGCTGGGATTACAGGCACGCACCACCATGCCCAGCTAATGTTTTGTATTTTTAGTAGAGACGGGGTTTCACCATGTTGACCAGGATGGTCTCGATCTCTTGACCTCGTGATCCACCCGCCTCGGCCTCCCAAAGTGCTGGGATTACAGGCTTGAGCCACCGTGCCCGGCCGGAGTGGTTTTTTTTTGAGACAGAGTTTCACTCTTGTCACCCAGGCTGGAATGGTGCAATCTCAGCTCACCACAACCTCCGTCTCCTGGGTGCAAGCGATTCTCCCGCCTCAGTCTCCCAAGTAGCTGGGATTACAGGCATGCGCCACCATGCCCGGCTAATTTTGTATTTTTAGTAGAGACAGGGTTTCTCCATGTTGGTCAAGTTGGTCTCGAGCTCCCTACCTCAGGTGATCTGCCCACCTCTGCCTCCCAAAGTGCTAGGGTTACAGGAGTGAGCCAATGCACCCAGCCAAGTGTGGAGTGTTTTAAGCCACTCCAAGCAAAGTGAGGGTCAGTCAGGCTGAGGCAAAATGCTCCTACCTTAGCAGTGCTATTGATATCATCAGGGTCCCCCTCCTCACACTCCAACAGAGTCACATGGGTGAGGTTCTCAACTGGATTCGTAAGAGTCAGGAGGACCTGGCTTTCCTGGGAATAGGAAACACATCTCTCAGACATTCGCCACTTTCTTAGCTGCTATACCAAATATTTCACAAAATTACCATCCCCCCATTACTCCTGAGCAATGACACCCTACCTATACCGCTATGTCACTGTGTTCTCTACGTGCTTACTATCTATTCTATTATCTATACATTAGAGTAAATTCTTTCTGGAGTTGCTGTCTCACTGAGGAAATGGGACAGATTCCACTGAAAAGGCCAGTAACTATATCCGGAAATTGAGGAATGTTCATTATCTAAGTGATTGTTTAAAGTTAAAACTCTTGTCCCACCCAGGTTGACATTTAAGGACTGAAAAGGAGGCCCCCTCACAAATAAAATGTGGGAGCCACAGGCCAGTCAGATGCATTAACAGAAAAAATGGCACATCAAGATTATAAAAACTTAAAAATTTTTTTATTATTTCTTTATTTTTGAGACAGGGTCTTACTCTGTCACCCAGGCTGGAGTGCAGTGGCGTGATCATGGCTCACTGCAGCCTGGACCTCCTGAGCTCAGGTGATCCCATCTCAGCCTCCTGAGTAGCTGGGACCACAGGTGTGAGCGACCATGCCTGGCAAATTTTTTATATTTTTTGTAGAGATGGGGTTTCTCCATATTGCCCAGCCTGGTCTTGACCTCTTGGGCCTAAGCAATCTACTTTTCTTGGCATCCCAAAGTTCTCGGATTACAGGTGTGAGCCACTGTGCTCGGCCTTATAAAAACTTTTTAAGACTTCTTGAATTGTGATAATCTGCCCTTGTTTGGTACTTTCTCTAGATAAGCAAAAAAAAAAAAAACCTTCAAATGAAGGACCATATAATAAACATTTATATTATCAGGAGCAGCATGTAAAAAAGAGCTACAGAGGTTGCTGTAGAATATTCTACAATTCACTGGCGGGGTGTGTGTGTGGAAGGAAGGGGAGTAGATGAGGACTCCAAGGAAGAGAGGGGCTGTGGTACAGAAGAAAACTAGCTGATTCCTAGTACCTGAAACATAACATACAGGAGATCGAGGAGAATCTCCAGGCTGGAGAAGAGCAAAAGATTCCTGTGGGACCCAACATTCTCTCCTTATATTTTCCCCACCTATAATTTCAACTTAATATAATGTGTACCCTGCTCCTTCTCCCTACTTTTAAAAGATGCTGTTGTCAAGAATCTCAGTGTCCATAAATTTAAAGTCTCAATCCCTTTTTAATCCCAAACTGTCTTCTTTTCTGTCCCTTGCTCACTGGATCCTGTGCCAAATACTCACACAGACATCCACAGACATATATGCACACATCATTGATCAATCCTTTTTCTTATTAATAAGCAAGGTACTAACCTTCATGTAGCGAAGATTGGGAATTGACATGATTCTCACTTCTGGAATATAATTGCTATGCATAAATAAAAAAATGCATTAATGTTCATTGGAGTCTCTTAAAATTATTACTTTTAAAAAATCTAGTGCAGTAAATAAAGGATTTCTTCATGTTAATTAGAACATATCAGAGAACAATAATTTTAATGAACCATATCATCACAGTAAGAACTTAAGAAAAGATGTAAGACCAAACTGGTATGAGTTCCTTCTGAAATCTTGTATGTACTTCTAGTTTAAACTGCCCAGGCCCCGGACTAGCATTTATTTATCAAGATATTGCTTAGTAATAACTAAGGCAAGACATTTATCTCCTTGCGCCTTGGTTTTCCCAATTATAAAATAAGGAAAATAATGATATCCATCACTTAAGGTTGCTGTGAAGAATAAATTAAATAATACATGCAAAAATGCTTTGAAAAGTGCTTCGAACAAAGCTCACATAAATGTTAACTACTGTGCATACATTAATATAATACAAAATCTATTGCAGAAACACTAAATGTCAGAGAAAAAAGTACATCTTAGAATTAAGGCAATAAGACATTTACAATTTAAACGAGCTATTTTTCATGGTGACTACCAGGATTACCTGAGTAACAACAAAAATTTAAGGAACTTTTGTCTTTCTTAATCTCAGAAAAACAAATACACACGCATACAAATGCAACAACATTAAAAAGAAATGTAAGGACCCCACTTCTAAGAATTTGAATTCAGGCCAGGCGCGGTGGCTCAAGCCTGTAATCCCAGCACTTTGGGAGGCCGAGGCGGGTGGATCACGAGCTCAAGAGATCGAGACCAACCTGGTCAACATGGTGAAACCCCGTCTCTACCAAAAATACAAAAAAAATTAGCTGGGCATGGTGGCGCGTGCCTGTAATCCCAGCTACTCAGGAGGCTGAGGCAGGAGAATTGCCTGAACCCAGGAGGCGGAGGTTGCAGCGAGCCGAGATCGCGCCATTGCACTCCAGCCTGGGTAACATGTGTGAAACTCCGTCACCAAAAAAAAAAAAAAAAAAGAGAGAATTTGAATTCAATACGTCTGAGGTTTGATGCTAGGGAATCTGTAGTTTTTTGTGGTTCTTTTTTTGAGACAGGGTCTTGCTGTTGCCCAGGCTGGGGTGTAATGGCACAATCATGACTCACTGAAGCCTCAACCTCCCAGGCTGAAGTGATAGTCCCACCTCAATCTTCCAAGTAGCTGGGAGTACAGGTGTGTGCCACCATGCTCAGCTAATTTTTTGCTTTTTTGTACAGATGAGGTTTCACTATGTTGCCCAGGCTGGGCTTGAACTCCTAAGGCTCAAGCTATCCTCCAGCCTTGGCCTCCCCAAGTGTTGAGATTACAGGTGTGAGCCACATACCTGGTCTCAGAGCATCTGTATTAAGACAGCCAGGCAATTCTAAAATGATGTCAGAAAAAAACACTTTTTCTCAAAGCAAACTTAAGAAATTGATGCTAAACACAGGCTACCATTCAGTGTTTCTGTAATGAGTGTAATTCTTAAGTAAGAAAGGAGTTAATCCCAGATTTCACATGTACCATTTCTAGGTCTCTATTCCTAACTAATCATGTATTAAATAAGAGTAGTTAGAAAAATGAACGTATTTTATGGTGAGTTACAAGGCATTTGCAAACGTAATTACTCATCTGATTCAAGAACCCCAACAGGAAGGCATTATTCCCATTTCAGAGAGAAGGGAAGTAAGTTTAGACAAAAACAGTAAGTGACAGACCCCCACCTGTCCCTCCTAGATCTTTCTGACTCACCAGACATGTACTTCCCAATCTTTTTGTTTCCTAATTTTTAATTGCTGCATAATATTCTACAGTACAAGTTATCTCGATTTAATCAACTACTTCCTTGTTAATGGTTAATCAGTTCGACACTGTAACTGTTTGTTAAACTGTTTGCAACTTTTTGCCATTAAAATATTCTAACACACATCCTTGGAAATATATCTTTATATATTGGTGCTTTTGTTTCTACACAATACATTCCTGAGATAATATTGCTGGGTTAAAACGTCTATGTAACTTGTTTTGATATTCCCAGATGACTCTCCAAAAAGACTAGTAATTCAAGATCCTACCAACAATGCATGCATATATGCATAAAAAAATTTACCCACATTCTCATGAGCACTAGATGCTAATTACTTTTTAAAACTTTTCCTATCAAGTCTTAATTTCTTTCCATATACAGTCTATCTTCTGACCATTTGAAATTCCTCTTCCAAAAGCTACCTGTTCAAATCCCTTGTTCCACATTCCACTTTACTGCCTCCTTCTATTTTTATCTTTTCAATTTCTGGAATTCTGTATACCTGGGATATTAAACTTTATCACAACTGCCAAATATTCTTTCTTGCTTTACTAATTGTCTCAGGACTTTGATGCTAATTTTGTCTTTTTAAATTTTTTTTCCTTAGAGTCCTGCTCCATTATCTAGGCTGGAGTGCTGTGGCACAACCATAGCTCACTGTAGCCTCGACTTCCTGGGCTCAAGGGGTCCACTCACCTCAGCCTCCCAAGTAGCTAGAACTACAGGTATATGCCACCATACCTGGCTAATTTAAAAAATTTTTTGTAGAGATGGGATCTTACTATGTTGCCCAGGATGGTCTTAAACCCATGGGCTCAAGAGATCTTCCTGACTCAGGCTTCCAAAGTGCTGGGATTACAGGTGTGAGCCACTGTTCCTGGCTTTAATTTCATATATATATATATAATTGCATTTTGGGTTCTGGGGTACATGTGAAGAACATGCAGGACTGTTGCATAGGTACATACATGGCAATGTGGTTTGCTGCCTCCATCCCCATCACCTATATCTGGCATTTCTCCCCATGTTATCCCTCCCCAACTCCCCAACCCCCACTGTCCCTCCCCTAGTCCCCGACAACAGACCTCAGTGTGTGATGCTCCCCTCCCTGTGTCAATATGTCCTCATTGTTCAACACCCGCCTATGAGTGAGAACATGTGGTGTCTGATTTTCTGTTCTTGTGTCAGCTTGCTGAGAATGATGGTTTCCAAGTTCGTCCATGTCCCTACAAAGGACACCAACTCATCGTTTTTTATGGCTGCATAGTATTCCATGGTGCATATGTGCCACATTTTCCCTGTCCAGTCTATCAACGATGAGCATTTGGGTAGGTTCCAAGTCTTTGCTACTGTAAACGGTGCTGCAGTGAACATTCGTGTGCATGTGTCCTTATAATAGAACGATTTACAATCCTTTGGATATATACCCAGTAATGGGATTGCTGGGTCAAATGGAATTTCTATTTCTAGGTCCTTGAGGAATCGCCACCCTGTCTTTCACAATGATTGAACTAATTTACACTCCCACCAACAGTGTAAAAGTGTTCCTATTTCTCCACATCCTCTCTAGCATATGTTGTCTCCAGATTTTTTAATGACCACCATTCTAACTGGCGTGAGGTGGTATCTCAATGTAGTTTTGATTTGCATTTCTCTAATGACCAGTGATGATGGGCATTTTTTCCTATGTTTGTTGGCCTCATATACGTCTTCTTTAGAAAAGTGTCTGTTCATATCCTTTGCCCACTTTTGAATGGGTTTGTTTTTTTCTTGTAAATGTTTTAGTTCATTGTAGATTTTGGATATAAGTCCTTTGTCAGATGGGTAGATTGCAAAAATTTTTTCCCGTTCTGTTGGGTGCCAGTTCACGCTAATGATGGTTTCTTTTGCTGTGCAGAAGCTCTGGAGTTGAATTAGATCCCATTTGTCTATTTTGGCTTTTGTTGCCAATGCTTTTGGTGTTTTAGTCATGAAGTCCTTGCCTATGCCTATGTCCTGAATGGTTTTGCCTTGGTTTTCTTCTAAGGTTTTTATGGTGTTAGGTCTTATGTTTAAGTCTTTAATCCATCTGGAGTTAATTTTAGTGTAAGGTGTAAGGAAGGAGTTCAGTTTCAGCTTTCGGCACATGGCTAGCCAGTTTTCCCAACACCATTTATTAAACAGGGAATCTTTTCACCATTGCTTGTTTTTGTCAGGTTTGTCAAAGATCAGATGGTTGTAGATGTGTGACATTACTTTTGAGGACTCTGTTCTGTTCCACTGGTCTATATCTCTGATTTGGTACCAGTACCATGCTGTTTTGATTACTGTAGCCTTGTAGTATAGTTTGAAGTCAGGTAGCGTGACGCCTCCAGTTTTGTTCTTTTTGCTTAGAACTGACTTGGCTATGCAGGCTCTCTTTTGGTTCCATATGAAGTTTAAGGTGGTTTTTTCCAGTTCTGTGAAGAAGTTCATTGGTAGCCTGATGGCGATAGCACTGAATCTGTAAATTACTTTGGGGAGTATGGCCATTTTCATGATATTGGTTCTTCCTAACCATGAGCATGGAATGTTTCTCCATCTGTTTGTGTCATCTCTTATTTCGTTGAGCAGTGGTTTGTAGTTCTCCTCGAAGAGATCCTTTACATCATTTCTTAGTTGTATTCCTAGGTATTTTATTCTCTTTGTAGCAACTGTGAATGGCAGTTTGTTCTTGATTTGGCTCTCTAAGTCTGTTATTGGCGTATAGGAATTCTTGTGACTTTTGCACACTGATTTTGTATCCTGAGACTTTGCTCAAGTTGCTTGTCAGTTTAAGGAGATTTTGGGCTTAGACGATAGGTTCTTCTAAATATACAATCATGTCATCTGCAAATAGAGACAATTTGACTTCCTCCTTTCCTAATTGAATACCCTTTATTTCTTTTTCTTGCCCGATTGCTCTGGCTAGAACTTCCAGTACTATATTGAACAGGACTGGTGAGAAAGGGCATCCTTGTCTAGTGCCAGATTTCAAAGGGAATGCTTCCAGTTTTTGCCCATTCAGTATGATATTGGCTGTGGGTTTGTCATAAATAGCTTTTATTATTTTGAGATATGTTCCATCGATACCTAGTTTATTGAGAGTTTTTAGCATAAAGACTGTTGAATTTTGTTGAAGGCCTTCTCTGCATCTATTGAGATAATCATGTGGTTTTTGTCTTTGGTTCTGTTTATGTGGTGAATTACGTTTACAGACTTGCATATGTTAAACTAGCCTTACATCCCTGGGATGAAGCCTACTTGATCGTGATGGATAAACTTTTTGATATGCTGTTGCAATTGGTTTGCCAGTATTTTATTGGAGATTTTTGCATCTATGTTCATCACGGATATTGGCTTGAAGTTTTCTTCAATAAGTTAACATTTAATTAGATGAACACTGGGTAAGTTTTAAGTGGCTGTATTTGTCTCTAATGAGGGCTATTCAGATAGCCTGATAAGTAGTTTTTAAACACAAAATTCTCTTCTACTTACAAATCCCAGAGAGTTAACAATAGCTTAATCACTTTCACCCCAGTCAATGAAGTGTTATCATAACACAGGTAAAAAATGAACAGTTACAGGGATACTCTTCAATCAGCTATACGTTATTACTTTTTAATTTTTTGAAGGATTATTCCCAAACTCAGATACTTTATAATTTGTAATGAAAGACTAGAGACTCTCCACCAAATAACATACCTCGTTGCCCCATATCATACTAGGTCACTGTGTCCCTGATACCAACATATCTGAACCTATGTCTACAGAGTTATCTTAAACTTCATGGCATGTAACTGAATTCAAAACCTAAACAGGAAAAGAATGTCAAGATTATTTTGATGTGATTTTTTTATTTTTTTATTTTTTTAGGCCAGGAGTAAACATACTTCACACTGGGGAAGAAGAATAAATCAAAATAACTCAAAACAATAACCAAAAACACTAATCTCAAAATACTCACACAGCGACCAGTTGGATTTTGAATTTGATTGATGTTGGGTTAAATTCTGGCTTGCTCAAATTATGTTCACATTTCTAAAACGAAAACAAATATAACATGTACAGAAGACAACAACACATTTTGCTAATCCATAGAGCTGTTAAATTCAGAAGGAAAGCATTTATGAGAATTTTGTTTGGTTTTATTCTGCTATATGACCATATTTTTTTGAAATAGTTTATACCAACCAAAGTTTACACAAGATGTCTGTACTTCCTGATATGTACAACCACACTATCCAATATTATGATACCTCTGTGCTACTTAAAAACTACAAAAATAACTAACACATACTGAGTACTTACTGTATGTGCTGAGCAATTGCTCACTGGTTTAAATGGATTTAAACATCACATCAACTTTATGAGGTAGGTACAGGCATTATATTAAGGCTGGCATTTTATAGATGATTAAAATTGTATACAGGAATGGTAAGCCACCTGTGCAACTTCATAGTGCCAATAAACATGGATGCTGGGATTTAAATCCAGGTAGTATAATTCCAGATCCTATGCTTAAAGCAGAGTAACAATTATTTTTTTTGAGATAGGATATCATTCTGTTACCCAGGCTGGAGTGCAGTGGCACAACCAAAGCTCACTACAGCCTCCAACTTCTGGGCTCAAGCAATCCTCCTGCCTTGGCCTCCCAAACTGCTGGGATTACAGGCATGAGCCACTGCACCAAGCCAGTAACAACTACTTACTGCTTTCTTAAACATGTACTACATACACCTGGTTAAAAAATATATATATATATATATATATTTTTTTGAGACCGAGTTTTGCTCTTGTTACCCAGGCTGGAGTGCAATGGCGCGATCTCGGCTCACCGCAACCTCCGCCTCCTGGGTTCAGGCAATTCTCCTGCCTCAGCCTCCTGAGTAGCTGGGATTACAGGCACGCACCACCATGCCCAGCTAATTTTTTGTAGCTTTAGTAGAGACGGGGTTTCACCATGTTGACCAGGATGGTCTCGATCTCTTGACCTTGTGATCCACCCGCCTCGGCCTCCCAAAGTGCTGGGATTACAGGCTTGAGCCACCGCGCCCGGCAAAATATTTTTTAACAGTACAAAAAAGGTGTCCAGCGTAAAGATTACCTGTCATCTGTCTGTCCCATTCCTCTCCCCAGATAGCCTAATGCACATAAAAGTACAAGCATACATCACCTTGCTTTTTTCACAATAACACAAAAGGAAACATATTTTTTTTTAATTTTTTATATTATTTTT
The DNA here is from genome assembly GCF_001604975.1 of Cebus imitator. Classification (NCBI taxonomy): domain Eukaryota; kingdom Metazoa; phylum Chordata; class Mammalia; order Primates; family Cebidae; genus Cebus; species Cebus imitator. The sequence goes on from NW_016107855.1 coordinate 478,668, forward strand.
TTGCCCTTTGCTTTTTTCATTTAATCTAGCTTGTCATTAGTTCCATTTCAGTACACATAGAGGAGCCTCTGTGCCCCGCTGTAACAACTTCTATAACTTATAGAAGACAGAAATTGATGGACATTCAGGATGTTTCCATCATTTTGCTATGGTAAGAAATGCAGCAATGAGTGTTCTTGTATATGAATCATTTCCCAAATGTCTAAGTATTTGTAAGACAATTTCCTAAAAATAGATCAAAGGGTGTATTTATTTGCTATTTTAATGGATACTATAATATAGCTGACTAATCTGATGATTATGACATGATATTCTATTGCAGTTAAAATTAAAAAAATTTTTCATTTTCTCATTGCAGTTTTAATGTACATTTCCCTGATTAGTGTATAAATTTGAATTTCTTTCATATTTATTGGCTATTGGAATTTCTTCTGCCATAACTTGCATGTTAGGATCTACTGGTTATTTTTATTTCCTTGCTGATTTGCTGAAGTTCTTTACACACTCTAGACATTAATCTATTGTTAATAATATACCTTGTAAACTACTTTTCTCAGTCGTGGTTTATCTTTTTATTTCTTTCTGGATTTTCTTTGGCATGAGGGTACAAGTTTTACTTTTTTTTTTTTTTTTTTGAGACGGAGTCTTGCTCTGTCACCAGGCTGGAGTGCAGTGGTGCAATCTCAGCTCACTGCAACCTCCACCTCCCAGGTTCAAGCGATTCTCCTGCCTCAGCTTCCTGAGTAGCTGAGACTACAGGTGCTTGCCACCACGTCCAACTAATTTTAGCATTTTTAGAAGAGATAGGGTATCACCATGTTGGTCAGGCTGGTCTCAAACTCCTGACCTCATGATTTGCCTGTCTCAGCCTCCCAAAGTGCTGGGATTACAGGTGTGAGCCACTGTGCCAGGCCAAGTTTTACTTTTAATGAAGTAAAATATGTAACTTTACATCATAGTTTGTGCTTATTTGTCTTACTTACGAAACATTCTCCTACCCAGAAGTCATGAAGGTATTTTCCTGTATTTCCTTTCAGAACTTTTGCTCTTCAAATTTCCAATGTTCCCGATATTAACTTCTGTGTAGGGTATGAGCAACCCAATTTTATTTTTTTCCATATAATCACTCGACCTAGCAAAATTTAATAGCCTATTCTTTCCCCAATGATCTAAAATGCTATACTTAGTATACAAGAAATTTTCTCATATGCATTGGCCTATATCTGCATATATATACATACATGTATAGACACACTTTTTTTTTATATGTGCGTTTGTATTTTCCCTCCTTCTTTATACAAAAAGTTACATACCTACCATGCACTTTGCTTTTTGCATTTAAAAATGTATCCCTTATTAGCACATACTTTTAAATAAATTTATAGTACTCATTGTGTGGATATACCATATCTCTGCATATTTTGGTTTGTATTTGTGGAGGTGTAAGGTAGACTCCTAAAAGTTCATGAGACAAAAGGTAACTTTACTTTCGGTAGATATTGCTATATTAATGGTGTATTATATAACTAACCATATTTACATAAATTTATATCAATTTAATTTATATAACTATTTCTATTACTAAACTTTTTTAAGAAATCAACTTCTGATTTTATTGCTCTTTTGTATTCTATACTGGTTTCTTAATTTATTAATACTTGCCCTCCTATTGTCTTTGTACTTTGCTATTCTTTTTCTAACTTCCTGAAATGGATGCTGACATCACTAATCTTTTAATATTTCTTCTTCTCTAATATATATACTGATACTGTATAGCTAAGCATGGCCTTAGTTGTATCCTGTAAGTTTTGCTATAAAGAAATTACTGATTTCTAACTTAACTGCATTGTGATAGAATAATATACTTTTATAATTTCATCTTCCAACTGACAACCTCAGCAAGAGAAGGCATAGGGACTCCAATGGCAGCAGCAGCATGTACAAAGAAACGATTATGAAAGTTGGTAGACAATGTTGGGTGGGTGCCCCAGGTCTCTCCAAGCAGACATGTATTTACTTTGTTTTTTAAAACAAACGTATATTTTTCTTATTTATTTTTTTGAGATGGAGTTCCGCTCTTGTTGCCCAGGCTGGAGTGCAATGGAGCGATCTCAGCTCACCGCAACCTCCGCCTCCCAGGTTCAAGCGATTCTCCTGCCCCAGCCTCCCAAAAAACCTGTATTTTAAGTAGAATTTAAAAAAAAAATAAGTTGGTGCAAGGCTACATGACTTTTGATCAAAACAACGAGATACAGGGCTTCTAAATATAAGGGATCATCTGAAATTCATGTTGTTTGAAATAATTGTCTAATTTTGAGGGTTCCAGTATTTGTGTGAAAATTCGACAATTTTTAAAGAAGTCCTTGGAAACTGGCATTGACAATCAATCTCCTTAAAATAGAATTTCAAAGCTTTTCAACACACTGCAACTCTCCCTAGCTTTGGACCAACTCCACAACTGAGCAGAGCCACCTCCTCCAGACATGCATTGCTCTGCTGCTGGATACTCTAACAGCTTGCACAAAGCAGCTCACTTAAAAAGAGATATTGTGTAGTTTAAAATACATTAATTTGTGTAAAATAACTTGCTCTGTTATAAACCACCATTAAAAACCATTATAATGTTTTTAATAATATGATTTGGCACTTAAATATTTTTGGAGTGAAAATTATCACTAAAGTAATATACGACTCCCACAAAAATATGGTTTCATCATTATTAAAGAGAACTGTATTGATTTGCCAAAATTCTGCAACTTAGCAAAGGTATTACCTTCCTTGGATTTGTACTTTGTGATTTAATAGGCTGTACTGTGGGCTGGTTATGTTAATTGAAAAAATAAAGTCATTATGCAAGTTTTGCAGCACTCTAAACATAAGCAGAAAAACAGCTGTTCAGATCTTTTAGCAATTCACATTTGTCTACCTTACAAACTGCCATGTGTCCAAATCATGATTTTGTAATTGCTAAGGTATGATATGTCAGGTTATTTGAAAACAATTATTTTTTGAAGTAATTGTGACCGCAAAACATCCTTTTTTACATGAAGAGTTGTACATCATTTGAAATCATGCAAATGATGTCTTGATCTGAAGCATAAACCCAGGTACTTAATGTTTTTAATAATATGGTGCCACTGCAGGGGTTGGGGGCGGTGCAGAAGAACAAGGACAATGGTCGGGGAGGACTGGCCTAACTAATCACTAAGTGAATTGTACTGCAGCTTTTATTTACAGGAAATCCTTATTTGGGATATTCGAGGGCAGCTGCAAGCTGAAAACAATCCAGTAGATGTACTTTGTTTATATTTTTATACCAGACAATTATCAACTGCTAAATAATAGCTTTGATATTTGCAACTGTTGCATAGACTATTTTTGCTAAAAGGTGATTAGCTCTTGCCTTTAATTTTACAGTGCTTAAAGTGATAAGCTTCTAGTCATGTTTCCTATGAAAGAGACTACTTGATATATGTACGTAAACCACTGAAATAGTATAACTATTTTTAAATTACCATTTTTCTACTTAAAATATTTAAAATAAGGCTTTTCTTAGGACACTTCTAAAGCAGATTAAATCCAATAAGGTTTCTGATTTTTTTTTTTTTTTTTACTGATATAGTTTTTCCAACTGAAATAACGTTTCAGCTAAATAAAGCATTGTTAAATATTAATATTTGATTAAAAAATTGTCTTGTAAGGTCGGGCGCGGTGGCTCAAGCCTGTAATCCCAGCACTTTGGGAGGCCGAGGCGGGTGGATCACGAAGTCAAGAGATCAAGACCATCCTGGTCAACATGGTGAAACCCTGTGTCTACTAAAAATACAAAAAATTAGCTGGGCATGGTGGCGCGTGCCTGTAGTCCCAGCTGCTCAGGAGGCTGAGGCAGGAGAATTGCCTGAACCCAGGAGGCGGAGGTTGCGGTGAGCCGAGATTGCGCCATTGCACTCCAGCCTGGGTAACAAGAGCGAAACTCCGTCTCAAAAAAAAAAAAAAAAATTGTCTTGTAAAATTTCTGTAAATTATATTTGTTCTAAAAAAAAGGTATAATGTCCTAATATTAAAAGATTTTAAACAAATCCTTTTCCTTTGATTTTTAAAACTCTGATCTAATGATAAAATTCTATAAATTTTCATTTTCCAGTACAGTTAAATACCAAAACAACTGGTAATTCATAACTTTTACTTGTTATAATATAAACACACAACAAGCAAATGTATTTAAGAGGACTAAATGGAAATAAGGTATTCTAAAGAGGAACCTTTGTGCTATTGAGCATCTTAACCTATTTATTATTATTAAAGTATTAATTTGAATTAAGGAAACCTTTTCTTGTTAATAAAAACTTCCTTTTAACTGACAAAAAAATTTTCATCTTCTGAAAAATGTTCAGACTTACTTTATAATAACCTAGTACATAGTCAACCTTTATAAGCGTTCTATGTATAGTTGAAAAGAATGCATATATTCTGCAGATAATGGGTACAGGGTCTATAAATGTCCATTTGGTCAAGTTTGCTCATTAAATTGTCCAACTGTTCTATATTCTAACTGATTTTCAACTATTTGTTCTCTCAGTTACTGAGAGAAGTATGTTAAAATTTCCCAGAATGATTTGTCCACTTAACGTCATTTTCTCAAATGTTAGCATATCTGGAGTCTTATTATTTGGTGCATATGACTTTAGACAGTTGTATCCTCTTTGTAAACTGAATCTTTTTTTTAAACAAATTATCCCTCTTTTAAAAAAATTAGTGTTTGTGCAATATCTTTCCCATCTCTCTCTACTTTCAACCTTTCTGAATTCTCACGTTTGTGCCTCTTATAATAAGCATATAGATGGCTCACTGTAATCTGCTTTATTATTTAGACTGACAGTGTTTGTCTTTTAATAGAAGCATTTAGTTCACTGGTATTTAATGTAAATACTGATACATCTATATTTTAATCTACTATCTTACTACACACATTTTTTTTTTTTTTTAAGAAAACAGGGTCTTCTGGCTTTGTCACCCAGGCTGGAGTGCAGTAGTGTGATTATGGCTTACAGCAGCCTTAATCTCCTGGGGTCAAGTGATTCTCCTGCCTCAGTCTCCTGAGTTGCTGGGACTACAGGTGTGTACCACAACACTGGCCTTTTTTTTGGTAGAGACAGGGTCTCACTATGTTGCCTAGTCTGATCTTAAGCTCGTGGGCTCCAGTGATCATCCTGCCTTGGCCTCTTAAAGTGTTGCAATTATAGGCACAAGCCCAGGCTTTCTATATGAACCACCAGTTCTATGTTCCTTTGTCCCTTCTTTTTCTTTCTTTTTATAAAGGTTTTTCATTATTAAAATTTTCTAACATGTACAAAAATATAGAATGATGTTATAAATCTCCAGGCACTCATCACCCAACTTCAACAATTATCAACTTAGGAATGCAGGACTTGAATCTATGCTCCCAGGTTAAACAAACAAAAAGAATCAGCGACTTGTTATTAAAAATTAGCAACAGGGGGCTGGGCATGGTAGGCCTGTAATCCCAGCACTTTGGGAGGCTGAGGTGGACAGATCGCCTGAGGTAAGGAGTTTGAAACCAGCCTGGCCAACATGGTGAAACTCCATCTCTATTAAAAAAAAAATTAGCAACAATGGCAAATCTTGTTTCATTTATGCTCTTCTTTGTTTTTTTGAGACAGTCTCGCTCTGTTGCCTAGGGTGGAGTGCGGTGGCGTGATCTTGGCTCACTGCAACCTCCACCTCCCGGGTTCAAGCGATTCTTCTGCCTCAGCCTCCCAAGTGGCTGGGACTACAGGTGTGCGCCACCACGCCCTGCTAATTTTTTGTATTTTTAGTAGAGATGGGGTTTCACCATATTGGCCAGGGTGGCCTCGAACTACTGACCTCATGTTCCACCTGCCTCAGCCTCCCAAAGTGCTGGGATTACAGGTGTGAGCCACCGTGCCGTCTTTCATTTATACTTTTAACTACTCCTCATTCCTGATTATTTTGCAACAAACATCATGTCATTTCCTTCATAAATATTTCTGTGTGTATATCCAAAAGATAAACACATTAAAAAAAAAAAACCAAAACCCAGTACTATCATATTCCTAAAAAACGGAAAAATACATCTTTTTTTTTTTTTTTTCCCCCCGTGAGACAGGTTTTTACTATGTTGCCTAGACTAAAGTACAGTGGCTATACACAGGCACGATCATCAAACACTACAGTCTCAAACTCCTCTGGCTCAAGGATTCTCCTGCCTCAGCCTCCAGGGTAGCTGAGACTACAAGTGCATATCACTGTGCCCTGCTGCATAGTTCTTTAATAGCATCAAAAGCCTACCAGTGTTCAAATTTTCCCAAAGATTTCACAAATTTTTCTTTCCTTCTTTCCTCTTTCCCTTCTTCCCTCCTCCCCTGGGCCCTTTCTTTCTGTTTTGTTTGAACTCAGAATCTACACAATATCTATACATTGTGTTTGGTTGGTAAACTTTTAAGTATCTTCTAATCTAGAGAATGATTAAGTAACCTTAGCCACTAGCAACATGTGGCTATTTAAATGAAATTAAAGATAGACTCACTACCTCAGCTGCACCATCACATGTCATGTGCTCAATGGCCACTACATGTGCCTAGTGGCTAACATACAGAACTGTACAGACACAGAACACTTCGATCACCATAGAAAGTTCCGTTGGATAGTACTGATCTAAAAGCTTTTTTTTCCATTTTGTTTATACAATTTATTTACTGAAGAAACGCTGTCACGTGTTCTGTACATTACCAGAATCTGGATTTTACTGATTTTTCTTTTTTCTTGCTTTCTTTTAAATTGATTATTTTTTATTGGTCCTCCATGAGCCTGAACACTAGCCTAAAAGTTATACACTCTTTCAGTATTCTTTTTTTTTAAATTTTATTCTTAACAATTTTATAATTTTATATCTTAACAAAAACATATGACATGTTATATCAGATTTTTAGAACGTGTAAATTTATATGCATTGATAATACAATTGAAAACATAATTAAAATTAAATTATTGGAAGTCAATTTAGAATTCATTTGGTTTTGTTTTCAATTTTTTTTTTTTTTTTGCATTTTATTGCATTTTAGGTCTTTCAGTATTCTTTTAGGGATTAACCCTATGTACCTAACCTTCAGATACTTCATTTTCTACATCTGTAAAACAGGTTCCACAGAAGTACCTACCTCACAGAGTTGTAAGAGTTGTTTATATTAAAGGTATTTAAAATAGTGCCTGGCAACTGGTATGCTCTCTACGAGTATTTTCTGTAGTTACTACATTCCAAAGGTTTTGCCATGGTCAGACACCAGCCACATTAATTTTGCTTTCTTCTTATACAAATGGCAGTTCTACAGAATGGAATACTTACACGGCAGCGCAGGGACCGTTTGATCAGAAGATGTTTGTGGCGAGGATACAGCTGTGAAGCACAGACTGGCTGGAAGTCAGGCTGTAACAGACGCTGCTGAAGGGTGGTTACTAGAAAGAAAGGCAGAAACTAGGTTTAGTTTACAGTGACTTTAATATTGGACTTTTATGTAGCAGTAATTACATGAAGCAATACAGCCTTTATGAAGAGCGTTGTTCATAAAAATGAAAAGAAATCTGACATTTTAGATTTCAAACAATGACATCTATTATAGCTGTTTGATTTTCTACATATCATTTTACTACTAACAACTATTCCATTAAAAATCTCAAATCACAAGGTATATAAATAACAGAAAAAGAATTAGCCGCAGACTAGAAACAAAGTAGAATAATGTAGAAAATTACCCTCTGTTAAATTTACTGGTCTTGTATAATAGTCTTCAGGTAGAGGTTCCACTTCATCTACAGCCTGAGCTGGCTCAATCTTTATCTCTTTCTGATCCTCTCCTTCTTTAAGGCTAAAAGATTTAAAAAAAAAAAAAAAAAAAGCAGTAATTTCTCAAGGATCCATCTGATTATCCTCAGTTATGATATCAATAATTGAAGTATTCCTCTGTCATAGACTATCTGTTCAGTGTAGGTCTTTTCTAAGTATAAGAATCTTCTTTTCCATTGCCAACTCTGTGTGTGTGTGTGTGTGTGTGTGTGTGTGTGTGTGTGTGTGTGTGTGTTTGTGTGTGTGTGTTTTAATCTCATTCCTTTGACATTCATTTTGATACCTGCTGTTCTCCTCAAAGTTATTTAATGTCTAAACTTACGAAAGTCCTGCAAGGGTACTGATGGATGCACCAGCTCGTGGTCGCTGAAGCCTGGTTCCAAGACCATATTTGTCCTAAACAAAGTTCAGAAATTCCTATTAGAAAGTCCATATTTACATATTCTATTTATCAAAAGAAAAAATTTTGGGTAGGACAGCATGAGAAGCTCAGGGAAATAAAAAAAAAAAAAAAAAAAAAAAAAAAAAAAAAAAAAAAAAAAAAAAAAAAAAAAAAAAAAAAAAAAAAAAAAAAAGTTAATTTAAAGGCTTCTTTTAAAGAAAGCAATTTGTAGCCCCACATCATTATTCTATTATTAATAATAACAGCACTAAACAGAGAGATTAAAACTACATTAATACAGTAAAAACGAACCAAATGTGAACTTCTGGTATTAATCTAAAAATATCTAAGCTATGGCTCAGGCAAGAACTATGTGGAGTGTCTAAGATACACAATGGATGTCTTCCTGGAACACCGGCGGTCACCTGCTAACTTCTTCAGGGTCGGCAAGAATCATAAAGGAGAACTTACCACTACATGAATAGTGTGTTGCTGTAGAGCCCCAAAATAGCAGCAGGTTGCAACAGAGACAAAAAATGCAGCATAAGATAGAAGCAAATGCATATAGCAGGCAGGTTATATGGGAAAATTGGAAGAATAATGCATTTAATTCAAATTCCACACCTAAATATAACATATATTATTGCATATGCTGACTGTACCACTGGACTATTCAGAAAAACTCACTTCTTTTGCAAATGTAGGTGCTTTGCAAAGGTTAACGTTTTTGAATTCTAATCTAGTTTTTTTTTTTTTTTTTTTTTTTTTAAGACAGAGTTTTGCTCTGTCACCCAGGCTCGAGTGCAGTGGTGTGATCTCAGCTCACTGCAGCCTCCACCTCCTGAGCATAGTGATTCTCATGCCTCAGCCTCCCAAGTAACTGGGATTACAGGCATGTGCCACCATGCCCAGCAAATTTTTTTTTGTATTTTTAGTAGAGACAGGGTTTCACCACATTGGCCAGATTGGTCTTGAACTGCTGACCTCAAGTGATCCTTCTGCTTCAGCCTCCCAGAGTGCTGGGATTACAGGTGTGAGCCACCATGCCCAGCTTAATCTAGATATTTTTATATAGACTTTACCAACCCTTAGGGTTTCAACGACTTAACTAATTTTCATGTGACTGTAGTATGACAAGTTGCTTAACTAAGTCTCATTTCCTCTAGTGTAAAATGGGGATATGATACCTCACAAGATTTTGTGAGGAATAAATAAAGTAATAAGTGTAAAGTGTTTAGCACAGAGCTTGACACATCATTGTCATTCAATAAAAGTTATTTATTGAATGTCAATCTGCTGGGCCCCAAGCAAGCACACAGAAAACAAACGGTACTATGAGAGCAAATAAAACTTGGGGGGAAATAACAAAAATTCCAAATCCTAATTTCTTGTTTCTTACTAGCAGTACATAAACTGGTAGAGAACGACTCTCATAAATAATTCTTATCACAAATTCTACTTGCATATATTACTATTTAACCACACAAATGCACTATGTAAAAAGTCAGTGTTTTTCATCTTGGAGAAACAGTGAAGGATGTTAAAAAAAAAAAACTATAACTAAAGCTGAGAAACCACTACTGCCAGGATGTCAAAGGTGGGTGACATGGGTAACATGACTAAAATCTACCATTTGCTCACATCCCTCCTCAGGCTTTCTATAATATACAAAAGCTGTACGTAGAGTTCTGGAGTGCCTACGAAATTAACAGCTTTTCTGGGGAAATGATCAGAAGATAAAAGGGAGTGATGGAGACAGAAACACAAATGTCCTTAAAACACAAACAACTCAAATGAACCAATGGTATGGCAAAAGCATAACTATTGGACTTAAATATCTGTAATTTGAAGAATCCCTCTCTCTGCTATTCACCATTCAGAAATCTAGGACAATGGCCACTTTCTAAAATGATCACTGTTCTTAGGCCCTACAGGTCTTGCAAATCCTTTTAGTGCCAAATTCTCACCGAAAAAGCCAGAGGCATATAGTTTCTACGCCGTGCCAGTTTCTTGCGATCTCGCTCAACCTTCTCTTTCTGAGCAAGCTGCTGGTAATATTCAATCAATTTGTTCATCTGTAAAAAAATCACAGACTCAGTACACAAAAACGCTAACAGAAAACATACCAAATTAATCACTACCCTGACTAGACACATAATGAACAGAGAAGACAAATGAAGATGGGCAAGTTTGCCATTTTTCTTCAGAGAATTTTCTTTGCTATGTGATCTATTTTCCAAACCGAAGTGGAAAACTGAAGCTCAAGGACAGGAAGAAATGGGCAATGAAAAGGCTTGGAAATGTCTTGCTCTCTTACTTCATTACTTATTTCCCTCACAACTGCTCTTATTTTTTTTTCTTCATGGCCACAGGACCATTTCTAAGAACATGACATTTTATACTGTATTTTATTCCCCAACTCCATCACACTTTTTAATTTTTAAAATACATGTCAATTATGAAAGCAATATACATTAATCATAAAAAGTTCAAACAAGGCTGGGCACAGTGGCTCACGCCTCTAATTCTAGCACTTTGGGAGGCCAAGGTGAGTGGGCTGCTTGGGGCCTGGAGTTCAAAACCAGCCTGGGCAACAGAGTGAGCCCTTGTCTCTATAAAAAATGCAAAAGTTAGCTGGGCATGGTGGCGTACACCTATAGTCCCAGCTACTCAAGAGGATGAGGTGGTGAAAAAAATGGCAGATAGGAAGTTGGACTAACTTACAGCTTCCCCTCAAACAGAACAACATGCGGAGACTCACACTATAAACTGTTACTCCAAGAACTACTGCAGGAACATGCTAGGAAAACTGAAAAAGTTCACAGACCCTTTGAAAGAAGTGGCCTGCCACTGCAAAATCTGTGAGACTGTGGAAAAATGGTGAGTGCCCCAAGTGTGAGAGGGGGAAAGCCTAACTCTAAACACACATCCTCACTGGAGAACCTAAAAATCCAGATCATGGGAGAAAAGTTTAACCTTATCTAGTGCTGAAACAAATTTAGAGAGCCGAGTGAAACATAAATGTAGAAGAAACAACAGAGAGAAGAGCCCTGCAGGCACTCCTGGTTCCCAGGGAAGCCATTTCTGACTTTAACCTTACAGGGGTCCTTGGGGAGTGCTGCCAGTAGAACTGAGGAAGGACCACAGGGAGATGGAACTTCCAGGTGAATTTTATAATAATTTTGACCGAGAGCAAATTTTCCCGGGCAGAATTGAGATGGGGACAGTGTGAAGGGGAAGTACAGATATGAGCATATAAGCAGTAGGGAAGGGGTGGAGCCCAAAAGGCTGGCTTGCTTTCTCAGCAGGTAGGCTTATAGCCTGAGGCAAGATGGGGCACGGTGGGAGTGAGACTGGCCTTGCTGGCTGCTTGAGACCTGGGTGAGGCCTGTCACTGCTGGATTTCCCCTACTTCCTGGCCACCTGTATGACACAGCAGAGGCAGCCATAATCCATTGGCCTGAGAATCATACAACCGCCACAGTTGGTGGCCACAGCAAGCCCTGCCCAAGGAGAGTCTGAGCTTAGACACACCCCCACCTTTCACTACCTGCCCTAGTAGCCCAAGACAAAAGACTAAACTCTTGGGGTGTCTATGGCCCCACTGATCACCTCAGAAACTCAAATATTTATCCAGGCAATTTTAGGGCAAGCTTGTTTCCTCACCACACTGCTGCAGCTGCTGCTTTCTTGAAAGCACCACATCCTGGCTGGAGGCCAACAAACTCAAGCCATTACAGCAACTCATAAAAGAACCCTGCCCCCCAAAAGGAGAAAACAACAGCTAATTCCACCACCCTGTAACATCCTGGCGAAACAGAGGTCCTGAGTCTGTCCACGTGAAAAGTCACTGCTAGCACAACCAGCATTCAAGAAAACTAGCACACTAAACTACAACCAAGGACCCTCACAGAGTCCACCTCACTCCCCTGCTGCCTCCACCAGGGCAGGTGCTGGTATCCACAACTGAGAGACCGGAAGACAGACTGCATCACAGGACTCTTTGCAGACACTCCCCAGTACCAGCTCAGAGACCGGTAGCTGTGCTGGGTAGCTAGACCCAGAGCAGCAATAACAATAACTGCAGTCCAGTTCTCAGGAAGGTGCATCCCTAGGGGAAGGGAAAGAGCACCTTCGAGGAACCATGCCGTGGGACAAGAGAATCTGAACAGTAGCCCTCAAGTCCCAGATCTTTCCTGACATAGTCTACCCAAATGAGAAGGAACCAGAAAAAGCAATTCTGGTAATATGACAAAACAGCGTTCTTAAAAGATCACGCTAGCTCACCAGCAATGGATCCAAACCAAGAAGAAATCTCTTATTTATTTATTTATTTTATTTATTTATTAAAGACGGGGTTTCACTATGTTGGTCAGGCTGGTCTTGAACTCCCAACATAAGGTGATCCGCCCGCCTTGGCCTCCAAAGTGCTTGGATTACAGGCGTGAGCCACCACGCCCGGCCTGAAGAAATCTCTGAATTGTTTAGAAGGAAAAATATTTAGAAGAAAAAGAATTCAGAAGGTCAATTATTAAGCTACTCAAAAGGGCATCAGAGAAAGGTGAAAACCAACTTAAGGAAATTAAAAAAAAATACAGGTTATGGACAAAAAAAAATCTCCAGAGAAACAGAAGCATAAATAATAATCACAATCTTGGAATGAAAGACACATTTAAACAAGGCTTTTGAATTAACCCAATCTGACAAAGGCAAAAAAAAAAGAATAATATAAAAAATAAAGCCTCCAAGAAGTCTGCGATTATATTAAGTGACCAAAACTAAGAATAATTGGTGTTCCTGAGGAAGAAGAGAAATCTAAAGGTTTGGAAAGCTTACTTGAGGAAAGGATCAGAGAAAACTCCCCTGGCCTGGCTAGAGATCTAGACATCCAATTACAAGCAGCTCAAAGAAGACCTGGGAAATTCACTGTAAAAAGATCATCACCTAGGTGTACAGTCATCAGGTTATCTAAAGTCAAGACAAAGGAAAGCCTCCCAAAGTACTGGGATTACAGGCATGAGCCGCCACACTTGGCCGTTTATGACATTTCTAAGAGTATCTGAGAACAAATGGAACCTTAACTTACTGGTGGGTGTGTGAAGAAAAAACAAAAACTTGGTTCCTTTTCCTGAGGTACAAATCAAATACAGAACTAAAGCTACACCTAGGATTCTCCATTACCTTAAGTCGCCCGGAAAAAAGTGACATAGTATTTCTACGGCTTACAATAAGGAGCACTTTCTATGTGCAACACATGCAAAAATACATATCATGGACTTCTACACACAGGTCATACCCACTGATAAAATGTAACATCTTCAGTCTTTTACTCAGTTTTTTCTGATTTCATCCTCTCTCTCTGATGACCCTTTACTTACCCGTTGGGTGTGAGGATTTTCAGGTTCCTGCCAACCGCCACTAGCTACAAAATAAAAGGATATTAAATAAGACTTTCACAATTTGAAAATTTTATTTTTATAAAACAAGTCTTCTATAGGCCATAAAATGAAACTTAAAACGTAAGTTATACAGACCAGAATGGTCAGAACAAAATTTCAAAAAAACATAGAATAATGGTGGTAATGATCACCACCACCAGCACCACTAATGCACAGCCTCTGTGCCAGGCACTTGAAATGTATTACATTTTCTTTTTCTAATAACAACTCACTGAGATAAGGACTGCTATTAGTCTCATTTCATATATGAGGAAACTGAGGCTCAGACATGTTAAATAACTTGCTCAAAGTCACATGGACAGTAAGTGGTAAAGCCAGGATTCAAACTCAGTCTGACTCCAGAGACTTTGCTCTTATCTGTAATACTGTGCATTTTCTATGTTCTATGACCTTGGCTTAGAGAAGAATTTCTTATGTAAGAAACACACAGCATAAATCACAAAGGAAAAGTTTATTAAAGAAAATTGAAAGTACTGAAAGTAAAACTATAATGAATACTTTTAACAAATGGTGCTGCAACAATGAAATATCCACATACCCACCTCCAAAAAAAAAAACCCCACAGAAAACAAAAAACGAAAGGATCCTTACTTCACAACATTTATAAAATTTATCTTGAGATGAGCAAGACTTAAATGTAAGTGCTAAAACTACAGCGTTTCTAAAAGAAAACATGGGTGTATCTTAGTTACACTGGGTTAGGCTAAAGTTTCTTTAATAGGACACAAAAAGCACAAACTATAAAATTTTTAAAAATGTTAAATTAGACTTCATTGAAATTATAAACTTGAATTCTTTAATAGACACTGCTAAGAAAAGGAAAAGGCAAGCCACAGACCGGGAGTAAATATTTGCAAAACATATATTCAACAAAGGACTTCTACACAGAATACAGAACTCTTACAACTAAGTTTAAAAAAGCAAATTAAAACAAACCAACAACAACAACAAAAACTCAGTTAAAAAGTAGGGAAAAGATTTGTACAGACATTTCACCAAAGATATATGGATGGTAAATAAACATACTGAGAAAATGCAAATTAAAACTGCACTGTTGTACGTGTGTTAGAATGGCTAAAATGAGGAAGACTGACAATATCAAGGGTTGTCAAGGGATTAGAACTCTCCTAATTTGCTAGTGAGGATCCAAAATTGTTCTGTCACTTTGGAAAACAGTTTGGCACTGGCCGGGTGCAGCCGCTCATGCCTTTAATGCCAGCGCTTTGGGAGGCTGAGGTAGAATTACTAGAGTTCAGGAGTTGAAGACCAGCCTCGGTAATGTGAAGAAACCCCATCTCTACTTTAAAAACAAATACATTAAAAAAAAAAAAAAAGTTTGGCAGCTTCTAGCCAAATTAAACATACACTTATCCTATGACCTAATAATTTCACTCCTTGGTACTTACTCAAGAAAAACGAAAACATATATTCACACAAAGACTTATAGGCAAATGTTCACAGCACCTTTATTCATATAAGCCAAAACCCGGAAACAATCCAAATGTCTATCAAGTGGAGAATGAATAAATAAAATGAAGTATGTCCACACAACAGAATACTACTCAACAATAAGGAAAGTATAAAGAAGAAACACGGATGAACCTCAACAGCATTATGTTAAATAAAAGAAGACAGACACAAAAGACTATGTAATATAAGACTCCAATTACATATACTTCTAGAAAAGGCAAAATTCTAGTGATAGAAAGCATATCAGTCTAGTGAGGGGCCGGGGGCGGGGAGAAGAAACTGACTGCAAAGGGGCATGACGAAACTCTAGGGAGATAGAAATGTTGTATATCATGATTATGGTGGTGGCTATGTGATTATACATTTACCAAACATCACAGAATCCTACATTAAAATTAGTGAACTTTATTATATATAAATTATATCTTGATAAAGCTAACCAAATAAAGGGAAAAAATAAAGTATAATGAGACACCATTTCACAACCATCGTCTGGAAAAACTAATTTAGAGTCCAAAAAGAGTAAGAGCTGACAAGGAACTGGAGCAACAGGTAGTTTATGCATATGTTACTACTGGAAGCAAAGACTGCTAAACCATTTTGGAGTGCTAAGGATGTACACAACTTATGACTGGCAATTTTACTTTTAGTTATACAGAAAGTCCTTAACCTTGTGCTTTGGGAAACACATACAAGATTGACTCCAGCAGCTCTGTTTTTTCAAAAGCAAAGAAAATGAAAACAACATAAATGTTCATTAAGAGAAGGTGGAATAGGTAAACTGTGGTGAGTCATACAGGAATCAATGTTGACAGAGTAAAGTTGTAGCAGGAACATACAGCATGTTTCCATTTGTTTAACAGTGAAAAATATTATTTGAAGCTACATACATATGTGAAGAAATATAAAGACATGCACGGATGCTAATGAACACTGAATTCAGGATTGTGATTATTATCTCTAGTGGGCAGACAGGAAGACAGATACAGTAGGGGAAAGGGCTTAAACTGTTGTGGCTATGTGTCATTTCTTAAACTGGGTGATAAGTACATGAATATACATATTTCATATAAAATCACTTTTCTCAAAACAAAAAGGACTCAATTACCTTGCTGAAGGTGACATTGCATCCTCTTGCAAGAAACGGCAGAAATAACATTTTAGTATAATATTAATATTTTAAAAGTTGCCTCACTTAAGGCAATCATGAAAAATAATTATGTGAAAGAAATGTTTCAGTTGTGATATTTTTAAACATCTGAATATTTTATCTAATTGCTTCTTTTGAACTGCTAATTTATTCTAAATAGCAATTTGGGATACAAAATCGTGTCATTGTGACTTTTTCTCTCTACATTATAGACAAGGACTTATAAATAAACAAACAGTTCTAACTTAAGTGGCTTTGGGGCTTCTGAGATGCCAATGACACCATGGAGGAAATGAAATTATGCGTACTCTTTAAGAGCTCCTGGTATTCAATTATCACTGTCAAGATACCCTAGAGGAGATTGAGTTCTAGAAGCCAGCACAAGTTTATAGTAACGAAATATAAATTCTCCAGTCTTCATGACTCATAATCCAAAAAGCATAAACATTCACAGAGTAACAAACTGAGAAATCTACTTGGATTTCTGGGCTGTTTCTTTTACTTGATAAAAAGACACAAAATACAAACATGAAAAAACAATACTTTAATTCACTGAGGCCTACATTATGCCACTCTGAGGTTGCTTTTAACATTTAACTGGCCGGGCGCGGTGGCTCAAGCCTGTAATCCCAGCACTTTGGGAGGCTGAGGCGGGTAGATCACGAGGTCAAGAGATCGAGACCATCCTGGTCAACACGGTGAAACCCCGTCTCTACTAAAAATACAAAAAATTAGCTGGGCATGGTGGCGCGTGCCTGTAATCCCAGCTACTC
>NW_016107855.1:495793-497392 GCF_001604975.1 Cebus imitator
AAAAAAAAAAAAAAAAAAAAAAAAAAAAAAAAAAAGAAATGAGTATATTGTAGAACTTCTAATTTTTCAAAAAAAGAAAAAAAACAAAGAGTATGTATTTTATCAACTCAATGTACAAAGTAAGAAAAACCATCAACAGCTCAAAGCATTCTAAACCAAAGGGCAAACTCAATAGCATCGAGGATTAATTTTTAAGAACATAGTTGAATCTAAAAAAACTTCATTCATTTTACTTTCAAATTGTGTAAATCTATAGAAAGGTTTTAGCCAGTCTGTCTTCATTTTAGTTATGTCAAATGTTGGTTATGAGCTTCCCCATTTATTAGTCAATAATCTGTACTTTTTATGAAAATCCCGAAATGAGAATTTTTACAAGTTTAAAACATTTTTAGGAAATTAAAACAATGAAACTTTAGAATGAAAAAAATAGGGAGCTAGTGATGCTGCTACTTATATAAAGCATTAATAGCAACTCAAGATTTTATTAATTTTTTTTAACTTTGGATCACTTAAAAGCAACTCAAGATTTTGAACTGACTATACAGAAAATATTTCCACTTTCTGATGTTAACCATGAAATATAGAATTTGTAAAAAGAAAGTTTCCTGATAAAGCTAAATGCAATCTCTATTCTAAAACACTCAAACACTCAAATGATGTAGGTATATAATGCTTTAGGTGGTCCTCAAATCCAACCATGCACAATTTTTCTCTTTCACTGATAAACATTTTATATATATATGTACAAGTTTTTGAGCACATGTTTGAATGCTCCAGGACAGACACTTGGACATGAAATTACTGTGTAGAAAAATATAAGCAATTGAAAATTTTGATAAATGTTTTAAAATTAGTGTCCAGGATGGTAGCATATGAGAAAACTATTCTCCCATGTTCCAGCTTAACACAACCGGATTAAAAATGTTCTGCCAAATAAATGGAACTTTTAATATGCATTTACATGATTACTAGGGAAGCTGAATATATCTTTTTGCATATTTATTGACCATTTTTATTTCTACTATGAGAACTGCTGTTTATATCCGTTGCCTGTTTTACTACTAAGTCTTTTTCTTATTGATTTATAAGCGTTCCTCATTTTTGAGTATTCATCTTTAGCCTGTTATATACCTATTTTTCTTAGTCTGTCATTTATATCTTTTAATTTTATCTGTGTGTTTTAACATGAACGCTTTTCATGAAGAGCATTAATATTCTGATCACAAGAAAGTACCAGATTTATAAAAGCTATTTTATCAACTCTAAGAAAACTAAATCTTACCCAATCTCAGATAAAACCCTAAGGTCAGCTGGGTATGGTGGCTCACGTCTGTAATCCTAGCACTTAATTTATTTATCCAAAGCTGAGGCGGGGGGATTACGAGGTCAGGATTTTGAGATCAGCCTAATCAACACAGTGAAACCCTGTCTTTACTAAAAATACAAAAATTAGAAGGGCATGGTGTTACATGCCTATAATCCCAGCTACTCAAGAGGCTAAAGCAGGAGAATCGCCTGAACCTGGGAGGCAGAGGTTGCAGTGAGCCAAGATCACGCCACTGTATTCTGGCCTGGGTGACAGGGCAAGACTCTGTCTCA
>NW_016107855.1:502427-530917 GCF_001604975.1 Cebus imitator
AAAAAAAAAAAAAAAAAAAAAAAAAAAAAAAAAAACCAAGAAAACACTAATGTTTATAAATGTGAAAATATGGAAACACAGAATAGTCAATGACAAAATATTCTGAATTTAGCTCTTATTGCCCCATCAGGTTACAGAAATAATTACCTATGAGCAATTACAACACTGTCATTTGCACGAAATTTCATGTTTAAGTCCACCTCACTCACCTACAGATTTGTCTGCCATGCCCACATCTCTAGACGTCCAGCGACAAAATCCACATGCCAGGTAATAGGCTTTTTTCATGGTGGTCTTGGCTGGGTCATCTGGAAGCTGTGTGGAGATGCTTGTAGCCCGGGTAGAGAGGGTGTGCATGCAGCCAGGACAGTCAAAGCAATTGGCACATCTGTGACATGACAAACACAACCATTCATTCATTTAACAAATATTTATCAAGCATTTACTATGTGCCAGACATTGTTCCAGGTGTTAGGAATTCAAGAGAGAACAAATATAAAAACAAGTGTCTCTTAAGAAAAAAAAAACATTCTTACCAACTTTGTTAACAGTTCAAAAGTACTGTATGTTCATTATGTTTATAATGAGCATTATAAATGAGCTTTATATAAACATTATTTTTAGAAAATATGCAAAAAAATTAATAAAATCTTGAGTTGCTATTAATGCTTTATATAAGCATTATTTTTTAAAAATATGCAATTATTGCCTAAGTAAGAATTTGAGCCCAACCCAATCCTACTCCACAGACAGAACCATTGTTAACAGATGGAGTTTACTATTCCAGACTCTTTTTATGTCTGTATTGATCACAAAGATTTCTGAGGAAAAGAGAAATAATTCTTCACAATAATTCTGAAGTCACAGTTTATGCCTTTAGAAAGGACAGACCAATTGTGCTATAGAAAACTCAGAATCAACAACAGAAGAAGCTGTGAAACTGGATTTGGAAAATAACTGACTGCTGTGCCAGAGAGCTGAAACAGTTACCAAACAATGCTATTGAACTGGAATGGTTGAGAAGCAGTACTTTTCCAGGGCTTTCTGTTCTCTCCTTAAATGCTACTCTTCCTAGTGCTCAGCCAACTTCTTCTTTAGGAGGTCCCTATGTCTTGTTGCTTTTAACTCTCTCACCACCACAGATTATCAAGATTTCTCCTGTGTTCCTGTACTTGCCTTGAAGTTCCGTTCTTTTTTTTTTTTTTTTTTTTTTTTTTTTTTTTTTTTTTTTTCATGGAGTTTCGCTCTTGTTACCCAGGCTGGAGTGCAGTGGCATGATCTCGGCTCACCGCAACCTCCGCCTCCTGGGTTCAGGCAATTCTCCTCCCTCAGCCTCCTGAGTAGCTGGGATTACAGGCACGCGCCACCGTGCCCAGCTAATTTTTTGTATTTTTAGTAGATGGGGTTTCACCATGTTGACCAGAATGGTCTTGATCTCTTGACTTCGTGACCCACCTGCCTCGGCCTCCCAAAGTGCTGAGATTACAGGCGTGAGCCACTGCGCCCGGCAATTAGTTTTTTTTATATTTTTAGTAGAGACGGGGTTTCACCATGTTGACCAGGACAGTCTCGATCTCTTGACCTCGTGATCCACCCGCCTTGGCCTCCCGAAGTGCTGGGATTCCAGGCGTGAGGCACCGCGCCCGGCCCTCAAATTTTATTTTATTTTATTTTTTTTTAAGATGAGGTTTCACCATCTTGGCCAGGCTGGTCTTGAACTCCTAACCTCAGGTGATCCGCCCACCTTGGCCTCCCAAAGTGCTGGGATTACAGGCATGAGCCACCACACCCGGCCTGAAGTTCTGTTCTATAACATAACTTGCATTATCTGTTATAGTCTGCCATGTGGAGACTATCAAAAGAAGTTAATAATAGTACTCACCTTATAAGGAAGCTTTGAGGATTAAATGATAAAAATTAATTTGTAGAAAGCATACAAAACAGTATCCAGTTATCAGGGGTTACTTCTCAGGGCGGGAAAGACAAATAATAGTGGTTCACATCCATCAGGGTATAGGGGGTATGACTAATAGCAAAAGGACTTACACTTCAAGCTAAAAACTAAACACCATACAGGAGAAATGAGCATGCCTAGCAGCCACACGTTGGTTTCTAAGACTATTCTCCAATAAAGTGAACCAAGGCTCCTTAGAGAAACAACTGTAAGGCTCAGACAAAGAATATAACAAGATGAGGCCAGGTACAGTGGCTCACGCTTGTAATCCTAGCACTTTGGGAAGCCAAGATGGGTGAACTGCTTGAGCCCAGGAGTTTGAGACCAGCATGGGCAACATGGCAAAACCCTGTCTCTGCAAAAAGTACAAAAATTAGACAGGCGTGGTAGCATGTGCCTGTAGTCTCAGCTACTCAGGAGGCTGAGGTGAAAGGACTGCTTGAGCCTGGGAGGCTGAGGCTGCAGTGAGCCGAGACTGCACCACTGCACTTCAGCCTAGGCACCAAGGCCAGACCCTATCTCAAACACACACCACCCCCCAGCCACACACAACAGGCACACAAGATGAGTCTGGAGTATCTTGCAGTACTGGCAAGAAAATGATCAAGTAAAAATGAACAGAACTCTCCCCTGCCCATAATGATGGGGGTATGCCAAAGGGATTTAGGAGTCAACTGAAAGAGTTCCCAATAGCCAAAGCTGAAATAATTTGAGCAAAATAAATAAATAAATAAATAAAGTAGTATTGGATTATAATCCAAAGTGTAAAATAAATATTCATGATCCCATTGTCCTATAAGTAAGTGATTAAAAAAATAAATAAATGGGCGAGAAGACACAGATCTTCCATGCAAAAGAATTCCAAATCCAAATAATTTATGCAGATAGTCCTCAAGGACAGGGGAACAAAATTCTGTAGTCTTTTAAGTATGGTCTGTGACAGTGATTTTCCTTCCAAAGAGTAAAGTACAAAAAAGAAGGAAAAACAGTAACTTCACTGTGGAGAAACCTGACAAACACTAGCTCACACCAGATAATCAAGGTTAACACCAACAGTGGTAAGTCACATTCATGGTATTTACCCTTAACATGACATAATGAAAGATGGCACTTTACCTCTGTGGTTCTCCTCCCCAAAATACATTCCCCTGGTCTGATGAGAAAAAAACATGATGCAAATCCTAATGGAATGACGTTCTATAAAATACCTCTCCAGTACACAATACTTTTGAGGTCATCAAAACCAAGGGAATTTTAAGAAACTATCACACTCAAGAGGGGCCTAGGGAGACATGACTACTAAATATAATGTGATATCCTGAAAAGAATCCTGGAAAACAAGGAGACTAGGAAAAAACTAAGGAAATCTGAATAAAATGCAATTTACTTAATAATAATATATCAATATTGGATCATTAATTGTAACAAATATACCACACTAATGTAAAATGTTAACAACAGGGTAGACTGGATGTGAGGTAGATGGGAACTTTCCCTACTATCTTCACAATAATTCTAAAGGATAAAACTGTTCTAAAGTAGAAAATGTATTTCAAAAATCAAAGGGCATTTCGTCCTTGGCAATAGTGAAGCTTAAAAATGAAAAACAGCTGGTTAAAAAAGTTAATTCCCTGTGTCTTTTTAGCCAGATATTTTAGAAAACAGTCGAGGAAAACAGGAAAAAAAAAAAAAAAATCAACCCAGGTCTTACCTATTCTTTTTTAGTTTGGCTTCAGCCGATGGCATATTTTCTAAGCAACTGGGACAATAATGGGAATCCACCTAGGAAAAAACAAGGAAAAAAAAAAAAGAGGAGAAACTCAGCTTAACTTGTGTATGTGTCTTGTCAAACAGTGAATTTTAAAATAGGTTATACTGTAGCAGAAGGCAGACTGTTTTCAGCTTAGGGTTTATTCTTCAGGCACCTGTTTTTGTTTTTTTGCCTTCTGGATTTAAAAAACCTTTTATTTTTCTGATCTTTCCTATTCCCTCTCATCAGGATTTTATGTGTTAAAAGATGTTTATTTAATAATCTGCAGTTTCCAACTGAACTCCATAGAATTCTACGATAATCTAATGAAGAGATTAATAATCTAATTTGTAAAGTTGCGATCAAATATCCTCCTATCTCGGCTAGCTTTATATGACTATAAAAACTTGACTATAATTGTTAAAGAAAATTTTTAAAAAGATTTCTCACTATTGAAGTAATACAAGTGCACTGAAGAAAAGCATAAATTAATATTTACATAGTCAGCTATAGCCAACCAATGAGTTTTTTTTCTTTTTTTTGAAACGGGAATACCTCATTCTGTCGCCAGGCTGGAGTGCAGTGGCCTGATGTTGGCTCACCGCAACTTCCGAGTCCTGAATTCAAACAATTCTCCTGCATCAGCCTCCTGAGTAGTTGGAACTACAGGCGCACACCACCATGGCCAGCTAATTTTTTGTATTTTTAGTAGAGACGGGATAATAAACGGACAAGCCAAATTTGGAAAAGGGGCAAAAAGGAATGACTTGTATTTTGCCTTTTTTGATGAGTCAGTGCAGATATTAGTTAGCAATACTGTATTTTATGTTCCTGGAGATTATTTGAGCAACAACTTTATTAATCTTTTCAAATTGGCCTGTTTATAGCAGATGATGAAAAAAGCCAGTTTCTATCATAGTATTTATGTTCCAGTGATTGTCTTTTCATTTACAGGTGACTAGAGTTCTATAACTTACTTCAATAATGAGAAATCTTTAAAACATTCCCTTTAACAATTAAAGTATGGTCACGTTTCTACAGTCATATAAAGGTAGGCTAGATAGAAGGATATTTGATCACAATTTTACAAATTGGATTATTTTATTAATCTCTTCATTATATTATAATAGAATTCTATGGAGTTCACCATGTTGGCCAGGATGGTCTCATCTCTTGACCTCATGATCCACCAGCCTCGACCTCTCAAAGTGCTGGGATTACAGGTGTTAAGCCACTACATCTGGCCCAATCAGAGATTTTTAAACAAATTAACGGGACAGTCTTACTGTATTTAATTCAAAAACTAGAGTCTAAAAATTAAATTCATTTTATTTTTTAAAAGTCAGAATAATTATTTTCTTTAATGTAGGTCTTATTTGACAATTATAGAACTCTAGTCAACTGCAAATGAAAAGACAATCACTGGAACATAAATACTATGATAGAAACTGGCTTTTTTCATCATCTGCTATAAACAGGCCAATTTGAAAAGATTAATAAAGTTCTTGGTCAAATAATCTCCAGGAACATAAAATACAGTATTGCTAACTAATATCTGCACTGATTCATCAAACAAGGCAAAATACAAGTCATTCCTTTTTGCCCCCTTTCTAAATTGTGTTTGTCTGTTCATGTGCAGCTCCAGACCCAGGTTCTTCGTTAGAACTTCATGGCCTGCCCGAGCCCTCAGAACCTCATCTTTCCCTAAACTCTAATGGCCTCCACATCACAGGTACATATCAGGCTGTAAAAGATGCTATCACAGACTGGATGTCCTAATAGAAGAGAGCCTTAGAAACAGATCATGGGGACTGAGCACTCTATTCACCATAGAAGAATATGATCCAATAAATTCTGGAGGTGGAGCTGGAATAGGGAATCATCAAGGAAATACATATAAGTGCTAATGGAGATGAGAAGAAAAATGAATGTCATATTTTTAATATATATGATTTTTCTTGTATTATTTGCTTTTCTTGACTATTCCTATTATGAAAAGTATCTTCAATAAAATAATTAATAACACATAAAATGGTTTATAGTATGTGATTTTCATATGCAATTTAACAGTCCTGGGATCCTGAGTAAAAAAAAAATCTCTGAGTCAGGCTGTTTAGATTCAAATCCAGGTACTCCCTCCCACCCCCAAATTACTGGCAGCGTGATTTACTGCAAACACTTTGTATGTTTCTTTACCTGTAAATTTTTTTTTTAAAAAAGGTATCCACTTTATTGGTTTGGAGAGATTACACCAAGCACATGGTATATAGCAAGTATTGAATAAGCAGCAACTATTATTACCACTAGCTTTTTCTTTACTAGATTATGGCTTATTAAACAGTACATTTTATGTCTTACTAGCCTTTTAATCCTTAAAGCTTACTGAATAAACAAGATGTGCCAAGCACTGCATTAGTTTTGGGTTTTTGTTATTTGGTGACTTTTTAACTGGCCGGGGTCTTCTTTTTGAGCAATCCAACTTCGAACGCCCACTTGTGCTAGTGAAGAACAGCACCATTCTCCAGATCCATGAACGACACTTTCAGCTTCTTACATGACATGCTGTATTCTGAGCGCTTTTCACATAACTCACTCCGCCCCAGCCACTTCCCGGCTGCAGGCCTTGGCCTGAGTCAGGTACAGGACAAGGCAGTCCGATGACGGCCCAGTTTCTGGACAAAAGAGGAGCAGAACTTCCAGGATGGGAGGGCCATGAATGAGAATGCCTGCGCCTTCCTCCATCCTCGAAATCAATCGTGGAAAGGAGCTTTTTTGCCCCTCAAGTGTCCTGAACTTAAGCACTCCCAGACCTTTCTCCGTAGTCCACCCAATTAATAAGCCCCATCGGAGACAGGCACGGTCCCTAAATCAAGTTTGTCCAATCAGAGGCCGCTCTAGAACCAGAAGATCCGCTCAGCCCCACCCGAAGCTGCTCCTCCTTTCCAAGTGACAAATTACAAGCAAATTAAACCTCAGGCAAAGCCGAGTGACGGAAGACATAGCCAATCAGTGAGGAAGGAAAATAGCTCCAGCCCGCCGGTGGCAGTGACTAGGATGAACGCCGCGCCCCCCACCCCCACTCTCTATGGGACGACTCCGTTACCTCGTGAGACACACATTCCAGCGACCGCAGCTCGCTACAATAGCGGCAGAAGTAGAGCTGCGAGAGCGGGGCCCGAACCTTCTTTTCTCCCTGGACTAGATAGAGAACCCGATCCGACTGCAGCAAGGACGCCATCTTGGGGAGGGAGGAGCCGACGACCCACCCGCCGCATCACGTGACCCGAAGCCCAGCGTCTTCCTTGTCGCCTTCCCTACGTCTTCCTACGTAGACTTTGACGTTAGGCTTCCCACATCGTCGGGCTCGAGCCTGTCTAAAATCAGAGCGCGCGTGCGCAGCTGGGATCCCAGTTTTCTCCCCAACCCTGGGCCCGCCCCCCAGCGCTTCCTTGAGCGTCCACTGCCCTTTCTGTCGTTTGGTCTGGACTCGGCAGATTAAATGCATACAGGTTCAGTGAGCTCCTTTTGTTCTTTTTTCCCAGAATGAAAAGCTGCTCTTTTGTGTTATTTACGACGGCCTCCCCTGCCGCACTTTCTAGGTGAGCATCCAGGAGACAAATGAAGTTCTCAAAGGGACAGAGCTCCGTGGGGACTGAAAGACAAGAGTCACACCAGCAACTGTCTTCTGAGTCTTCCCAATGGCCTTTATGGAACTTTCACGTACATTATCTCATTTGAAACTTTAGGCTGTGAGTTCCTCTACGCAGGTTTTGAGTACATCGTTAACATTAGGTCTAAGCCTATATTGTGGACCTCCAATAAGTATGAGAGGAGGGAATGAAATCAATGAACAATGTTGGTAGGCGTCTACATTTTTCTAATGTGTAAACTAAGGCTTAGGTCTGTGTCTTGGGTGAGCAGCTGCTATGTGAGACTGGTATTACGTGGGTGATAAAAGAATTTATTAATAGTTTTAGGTAAAGAAATGCAGATTTATTTGAGAAGGAATGAAATTACGTTGAATGGTTGCAATGGGCAGACCACCCAGAGAGGAGCTGATTTCAAGGAAACAAAGGCTTGGTGGAGATTTTATAGGACTGTTCTTGGGCTGCAGGGTGCTGTGCAGTACTGATAACTCCAAGGTTGCAGGGAGCTAACTTGCAGGTGTCTCGTGATAGCTGGGTGCAGGAAGATTGTGAATTATTTGCACAGGAGGGCTATGTGTCCTGCACCATGAAGAAAGGCAGACTTACAGTGCATCTGCTCTTTTTGCTTTCCCTTGGTCCCACTAGCCTGACTCCCTTCTAATTAGGACTCTGCAGTATGTAAAAAGACCGTCTAGAACTGCCTAGCAGAAACTGGAGCTTCTGTTGCCTGCCACCTGGTCTATGTTTTTATAATTGTAGTAGTGTTGTATTATTACCTGTCTGACGTTAGAATTGGTGACTGAGAAGATAAGGAACTGAATACTATTAACAAACATTTATTGAGCACTTAAGTGCAGCGCACTGTGTCAAAACTTTACATACATTGTCTAATTTAATTCTTACAACTCCAAAAGGCATGTGGCAATATTATTTCTATTTTACAGAGCAGGAAACTTAGGCTCAGGGAAGTGCGGTGACTCCTCTATCAGGCTTCATAGATAAAGGTAGAATGTTGTTCTGTCTGACTCCAGTGCTTGCAGGCATAACCCCTATGTATACTGCCTCCAGCGTATTTTCTAATATAGTGACGTTAATAATAATGTTACATTTATATAGACCTGTTCAACTTATACAGTGCTAATCTCACAATTTATGTCATGCTTTACCAATGGCGCCTAAAAATCTTTTCTTGTTCATCAAGCAATAGTCTGGCACTAACTGAATTTCATAGGTGGCTTCTGCTCCTAGGAGAAAATATATTACTAGCCAACTGATTTGCAGTTATTTCTTTATGTTAATGAATTCATTGGCTTTCTAGTTTATAAACTAGTGTCTGTGGAGTTTAAATTCCCTTTTCTGGGCTATGCTGTTAAAATGAAGTCCCAGAGCCTGCAGGTACAGAAAGGCTGCAGACTTGCGCTGACTCCACATAAAACAGACACTTTTTAGAGCACTGATTTTGAATAATTCAGTGACCAATTATCTTGTCCCTGCTACATGTCAGGTACTGGGGAGGGAACTAGCAATAAATGAGGTACTTTCTGTCCTCAAAGGCTCAGAATCTGGGCCCCAAGGCAGTGTTTCTCAAGTGTGGTCCTGGGTCACCTCCACAAGAATTACTTGAGGGATTTATAAATGTAGATTCAAGGCTCTGCCCAAGACCCAAATTGGAAAGTCTGGGTTGGGGTCCAAGAATCTAAACTTCTAACAAGCTCCCAGGTGAATCTCATGCATACTAAATTAGAAAAGCACTGCTGGCCGGGCGCGGTGGCTCAAGCCTGTAATCCCAGCACTTTGGAAGGCTGAGGCGGGTGGATCACAAGGTCAAAAGATCAAGACCATC
Organism: Cebus imitator; assembly: GCF_001604975.1. Classification (NCBI taxonomy): domain Eukaryota; kingdom Metazoa; phylum Chordata; class Mammalia; order Primates; family Cebidae; genus Cebus; species Cebus imitator. Next base: position 511,622 of record NW_016107855.1, read on the forward strand.
CTGGTCAACATGGTGAAACCCTGTCTCTACTAAAAATACAAAACATTAGCTGGGCATGGTGGTGCGTGCCTGTAATCCCAGCTACTCAGGAGGTTGAGGCAGGAGAATTGCCTGAACCCAGGAGGCGGAGGTTGCAGTGAGCCGAGATCGCGCCATTGCACTCCAGCCTGGGTAACAAGAGTGAAACTCCGTCTCAAAAAAAAAAAAAAAAAAAAAAAAAAAAAAAAAAAGAAAAGCACTGCTTTTTGATAATCACTTGTTTAATTTTCTGTCTTTGACCTTGGAACTGGGCATGGTAGGCCTTATCTCTGATCCCTTTTGACCACTGATAACACTGCCTGGCAGGATATCAGATACTTTGTGCCCAGGGTGCCTAGAATATGGAGTCACTTGTGGCAGAAAACAGAAACATTCTCTTGCCATGTCTCTCTCTCTACGTCCAAGGGAACCGGATTCTATTCTTTATAACTCCAGTTCCACAGAACCCTATCTGCCAGACTCTGAAAATTAGACTTGACTTTGGAGATCTGTGTTCCAGCGCCACCTCCAGTTCCCAGGCCCAGGTTCTCCCCTAATCTTTTTATTAATAACTATATAATTAATACATGAATACATTATTTGTATTCCTCTGACAAACATGGTAGTGTGGAAGAGTTAACAGTCTATGGAGTAACTTTTTACCAGTCTAGAGTGTGAGCCTGTAAATAAATGTTCCCCTCTTCCTTCTCTCAGGCCCATTCCCCGTGGTTCCTTAAAGGGTTCTGGCAGGATTGAGTCCTAGCTACGCACAATGGTGATCAGCTTGATAATGCAGCCTTGTGTTGCTTTTCACTCTTCCTAGCCCTGGACTCATTCACTTCTCAATGCTGGCTTGCTGCCTACAAGCTCTCATTTTGAGCTCTGCTTTCTAGGGGGAGCTCACGCTCATACAGAGACCCTAAAGTTAAACTGGCAAATCAAAGGGTAACCATATTTAATAAACACTGGCAATGAGCCCTTGTGAAATGCCAGACCAATTTACACTCTCACCATAAGTGTATGAGATATCCATTTCCCACTGTATTGCCTACCTGGAATATTATCAAATTTGAGTGGATAGTTTTGGCACTTTCTAGCTATGTGATCTTGAAAAAGCCACTTACACCTCTGAGTCTTGTTTCAAGACACATAGAATGAGAAGAATAATCCCTGGCTTGGTGAAAATAAAAAATCATCCAGGCTGTGAAAGCACTTTGTGAGCTATGAAGTACTAAGCACATGGAAGAAATGGTTCCTAAATATCCCAAGTATGAAAAACCAAAACTGGTTTTCATTTTTATAAAGAGCCCTTCAGAGTAAATCCATAATAATAATGGAAAAACCTGGGAGTTAGTCAGACTTTGGTCAAATGAGGTCTTGTGAAGGGAACTGAATCTGGGCTCTGACCTCAAAGACTCACGGTTTTCTACAGCTTAGGAATCCTGGAGAACTGCTCTCACCAATGCTGGCCACCTGCCATAGCTACCTTCCTCACTTGTGGTTTGCTACTTGAAAACTATATTAATGACAGGTTTTCCTGTGTTGAATCTATCTGCAGGCCAATCTAAAAGTCATAGTAAGTGAACAGAGGGGGAAGAAAAAAGAAGCCCTTGTTTCATCAACATCCATGCTAGTCCCTGCGGGGGCTCTGCCCAGGGAATGTGGTGGTGGCAGGGCTAAAGCTTATTTCCCAAGTGTAAACATGGCAAAAAGCTGCTGGCCTGTTTTCATTCTGGGAAATATTTTGAATCATTTTTGTTTTTGAATGGAACTGAACTTTGAACTTTTTTTTCTCTTTTTAGAGACAGGGTCTTGCTCTGTTGCCCAGGCTGGAGTGCAGTGGTTATTAGAGTTTACTGCAACCTGAGGCTCAAATGATCTTCCACCTCAGCCTCCTAAGTAGCTAGGACTACAGGCACATGCCACCGTGCTTAGCTTATTTTTAATTTTTTTGTAGAGATAGGGGTCTTGCTATGTTGCCCAGGCTGGTCTCTACCTCCTGGGCTCAAGCAATTCTCTGCAAATTTGGCATCCCAAAGTGTTGGGATTATAGCTGTGAGCCATTGTGCCTGACCATGTTCGATCTATGATTTTTTTTTTTAACAGAGATCATTTTTTCCCATATACCTGGCTCCTACAGTAGCTATACCCTTACCCACACCTAACTGCCCCAGCCAAACACCTGGGAGCTTCCTTGGTGGCTTCTTCCTTTGATTTTACCACCTGAATAGCTCTAACACATGCCTCTCTATTCTACTCATCTCTTTTTCTTCTGCATGTTTGTCCTCACTCACCTCTGGGCACGCACATTGAACAAGGGGCTATAGCTCTCAGTGAAATGAGGGTGAAATCGTGAAACAGTAAAGCCAGAAGTGACCTTAGAGATTAACTAATCCACTCCCTTTATTTTAAGACAGAAGGAGATGAAGCTAGGGTTTGAACTCAGGGCTTGGTTTCAAGTTTCCTGCTTTCACATTTGGCTGGCAAAGAAAAAAATTATTCAAAGATACTTGTTAAAGCACAGGAAGGAAGACTTTATTCAGGACCACTGTGATAAGTGTAGGGACCACTACAGTGGGTCTTGCAGTAGAGGAGAGAGATTGGGCTCGACTCCCAATATAGCATGGGCCAGTTGGAATGTATAGCCAAGGAGCACCTTGGGGTCACTGGAAGGAAAATTGCTAAGAGCAACCATCAGGAGTAAGGGGGATTCTGGCTAAACTCGTCTAACGGGATTCTTGCTGAGGACAGGCCAGGGTAATCAGGCAGCACCTGGGGGATGGTAGAGGTTGAGGAACCCAGTCATGGGGAGTTCTCAGTAAACTGACTTAGAGTTCTTTGCCAAAACCACTTTGTTATGAGGAAGTGCACAGATGGGGCTACAGAAGATTCAGAAGCCTGACTAAAATTTGGCCAAGCAAAGAATGTTCTCACCTTCCCTCTTGCACAATTCACCACCCAACCCCAAGTCTTGCTTCTAGGAGAATACCAGTGTATTGCTCACTGAATTGAGCAGAATAGAATTGAAGACTGACTTCCTGCCTAACTCAGTGCCCGGCACAGAGCAAGCCCTCGATAAGTGTTTGTCGAGTGGATGAATGCTATTTTAAACTGTCTGGAACTTGCTGCCATATGGAAGCTGGCAACTAAAACAATTTTTTTTCTTTTTCACCTTTAAGCAATTCCTTCCTTTAGAAAGCAGAACGGGAAATGAGGGGAGAAAAGAAGGTTGCAATTTTAAATTGTGTGGTCAGGGTAACCCTCTTGAAAAGGTAAGGTTTGAGCAAAGATTTGAAGGAGGTAGAGCAAGAGCACAGTGGCTATCTGGGGAAGGAGCCTTTCAGAAGGAGCTAAACAAGGTCCCTAAGGCATAAGTGAGGAGGAGCGAGGAGACCTGTATCACTGTTAGGGAGTGAGCAGTGGGGAGAGGTTTAGGGGTTGAGGTCCCAGAGGTAATGGGAGCTGGGGGTGCACTCATGTAGGATCTCAAAGGGCCATTTAAAGGATGTTGAGTTTTTCTTTGAAGGGAATGTGGTACCATTGCAGGATTTCAAGCAGAGCAGTGATGTGATCTAACGTACATTTTACAAGGGTCACTCCTGACATCATTTTGGAAATGGACCGTAGAAAGACAAGGATAGAATCAGGGCACAGTTAGCAAATTGCAGTAGTGATCCAAGCAAAAGAAGATAGTACCATGGACCAGGGATTCTGGCTGTATTTTGAAGATAGAGCCTATGGGATTTCCTGATGCCCGTAGACTGCCATATGGGAGGAGACAGCTTGAAGTTAGGCAATAGGGAGGCCCTGGTTGGGCCAGTGGACAGTTCCTTTCTCAGTTTGACCAAATTCGGCCACTGAGGGTTTATTTCCTCAGAAATTACCAAGACTGTTTCTTCTCTCTGAGGTCAAAATAAAGACATCAGGAAAGGACTAGACACTTTTATATTTAAGAGAAGGAAATGAAGCGAACTTGTTCAGTCTCTTGTTTATTTTGTTCCAACTCACAAAGCATGGTCATGACCGCAGAGGAAGGCATATTTCACAAGAGGCCAGAGAAAGAGCCAGTCAGTCAGCTGCTAAACACATTAATGAGATCTTCAGTGGTCCAGCTCAGGCTGAGGCGATGCGGATGTGGGAGAGCCCAGCCTGTTTAGAATGGGGCCAAGGGCTCTCCACAGGAGCTTCTCCCTGTGCTATGAAGGTAAAATGCGTTAATACAAGTAAAGTGGATAGAGGGCAGCACACTGTCAGTGCTATCAGTGCTATGGAAATATTGGTTATTAGGCCATGGAGCATAGTCCAATCCCTTCATTAACAGGTGAGAAAACAGGTTCAGAGAGAGGAATTCATTTGTCTAAAGTTACACTGGCTCTCCGGCTTTACTTATGAGCAGCACTAAGTTGGCTTCTTAAAAAAATTGTTGAACAGCCTGGCCAACATGGTGAAACCTGTCTCTGCTAAAAATACAATAATTAGCCAGGTGTGATGGCAGGCGCCTGTAATCCCACCTGCTCGGGAGGCTGAGACAGGAGAATTGCTGGAATCCAGGAGGCGGAGGTTGCAGTGAGCTGTCTGAGATTGTGCCACTGCACTCCAGCCTGGACAACAAAGAGCGAAACTCCATCTCAAAAAAAAAATTGTTTGGACAATTGAGATTTCCTTTATGCCCCTCTTACCATTTATTCCTGGGAAGTTCTTTTAGACTTTCAGCTGTCATCTGAGAGTTTAATGGGATGTTTTGTTACTCTTGAGCGCTGGTAGAAGTGAGCCTCTAAGCTAGCCATCAGTGGCCACTGCCCTCTGGTGTTCCTACCCTGGTGTACCAGGGTTGATCTGTGTGACCAACAGCATATGACAGAAGTGATGCGATGACACTTCTGAGACTAGATTATAAAAGACTGTGGCTTCTGTGTTGGGCCCTCTCTTGTTAGAGCTCTCTCCCTCCCCTCTCTCTCTGTCACAACATGCCCTTTATGTTTGAAGCAAGTTGCCATTTTGTGAGCAATCCCATAGCAAGTCCCGTGTGGCAGGAAACTGAAGCCTCTGGCCCACAGCTGGTGAGGACGAAGGCCTGCCAGTAACCAGCAAGTGAGCTCAGAGGTGGATTCTCCAGCTCCACTTGAGTATGGAGATGGTCACAGACCCAGCTGACAGCCTGACTGCAAACTTGTGAGAGACCCTGAGCTAGAGCCACCCAGGTAAGCAACTCCTGGACTCCGACCCTCAGAAACTGTGAGATAATAAAAGTTTAGGCTCCTAAGTTTGGGGATACTTTGTTCTTTCCTTACCACCACTGTAACAGTGAACCTCTGCCTCACTGTATACTTCTCTTTCCATCTCTGCCAGGTCCGCTATCCTATTCACGACTTCCTGTGCTCCCTGCGTGTTCCCATAATGAACTGTCTTCTCTGAGGTCAAACCCAGAAGTCATCAAACCAGCTGAATCAGTCACAGTACCAACAGGAAACAGATGGTGGGCTAAAATAGATAGTTTGAAGAAAGTTTAACACAGGAACTATTTGCGGAATTGTGGGTGGTGGGGAGAGCAATGAAAAGGAATACTGAAGTCCTTGGGGATAGTAAAGGTGGGTGCTATTTATGGCCTAAGACCTGAAGAGGCAAGGGTGGGAGCAGCTACTGGACTCTGGAGACAAATAGAGCTGTATGAAGAGGGTCCCCTGACAGGAATTGGGCCACAGAGCCAGCCTTGCAGCCCCTGGGGTAGGGGTTGGGGGGCAGAATGCAAAACACCTCAGCTCCTGCAGATGCTTCCCTCTTTGGTGAGCTCACCAGAAAGTTAGACATCAAGAAAATCTATCTTAGTTTCCCTCAGAAAAAGACTGTGGGATAAGGGTTTAAATGCAAGTCATTTATTTCAGAGGTTCAGAGGTTCAGGGTACACCAGTAGGGAACTGAGGAAGTGATATAAAGAAGTGAAGGCAGCTGTTATGATTGTGTTATTAAGCCAGCTGTCATGGGTGACTGGAGCCTAGTCGCACAGAGAAACTCTGGAAACGATGTAAACACACCTCTCAGAATTATTCCACTGAAGGGTAAGGGAGTTGGGGTATTTATACCCCTAATGTCTTTAGTTGAGGGCTGCTCCTGGAGAAAAGGGTTAATTCTTGGATACTTTTGGACTGACAGACCAACCTTCTGTGGTTCTGGGAAAAGCTCTCAGACACAAAGATACAGATACTGGCAATTGGAAGTCTGTGAAACACTGAAGCGGAGAAGGCCCAAGAGATTTTTGCAGGGATTGGCAGTGTTTGCTACCAGGCCCTCTGATAGGGCACATTCAGAAGAACTTCCTATTCACAAGGCTGGATGGAGAAGTGTGCAGAGGGTGAATCTGAAAGCAGAAATAAAACGAATGCATGCTTAAAGTTAATAAGTAAAATTTACTAATACTCCCTTAAATATAGGTGCACTGTATAGGTTTCAAAACGATAATTTTTCCCTTTTATTCTCACAATTACTGTCCCTACCCTCTCTCGTAACCATGTAGCTAATTGTCTGATTCTGCTTGTGCACTGTGCAGTGTGCATTGCAGTTCTCATTGTGCCTGTGCATCTCACTGTGCCTTAGCTAGGTCAGGAATTACTCCATTTCAATGAGGAGAAAAAGAGTCACAGAGAGGCCCTAACTCAGTAAGAGTCATTCAGATGCAAGACATTTAGAATCAGTTCTTTTACTTCCTGGTTGGGTAACCTTAGACAAGTTAACAATCCTCTGTGGGCCTCTGTTTTCTGATGTGTAAAATAGGGGTTAATAACATTTTCACCCTAGAATAGTAGTATAATGCTTATAAAATCCTTGCTATGCAATAAGTTCCCAATAAATGTTTTGTTCAAGTAAATGATCTTTTTTGAAAAATATAGGCAAATGCATATATATATTTGAGACCAAAGTTTACTTCAAAAATTAGGCTGACTGAACAGAGATATCTGCTGGTAATAGACATTCTATTATCTCTAGCTGCATGACTCTGTAATAATTGAACACTTTGGAATTAAGCCATAAGAATTGATTCAAATAATTATAACCACACTAATGAGACCATATGGCTATCAGACCACTTCAAAGCTATAAAATGGAATCCTTCCATTTCCTCTTCTTCCTCCCTGTCTGCTTAGCACCTTGTTCTATCTCAGATTCCATGTTTGAGAAATGTCATCATTTACCGTCCTTCCTAATCATTAATTCAATGAAGTATTTCAGCCATAATACAAAAGTTATAATTAAAATAAAAATTCCTGCATCTTATTTTCAGTCTAGAAGGTTATTTCCTTTTTTTTTTTTTTTTTTTTTTTTTTGATTATGTTTTTTTTTTTTTTTTTTGAGACAGAGTCTTGCTCTGTCACCCAGACTAGAGTGCAGCAGCACAATCTTGGCTCACTACAACCTCCGCCTCCCAGGTTCAAGCAATTCTCTGCCTCAGTCTCCCAAGTAGCTGGGATTACAGGCACCCACCACCACGCCCGGCTAATTTCTGTATTTTTAGTAGAGACAGAGTTTCACCATCTTGGCCAGGCTGAGTCTTGAACTCCTGACTTCGTGATCCACCCGCCTCTACCTCCCGAAGTGCTGGGATTACAGGCGTGAGCTACCGCGCCAGGCTGGTTATTTCTTTTGAGTTAGCAAGTGAGTGGAGCTTCCTCCAAACAGTAAGAAGGCATTTTGGCCAAGGATTTATAGAACAAAAAGAACCTTGGGAATTTTTTTCAGGAAGAAAGGGAAGGGAGGGAGACTAGTAATTTCAGGAGTCCTGGTGCTTATTGCCTGACTTTTGGGAAGAACTGAGCTGTTTAGGGGCCTGTAAGCAGGGAGCTAATGTCTGAGTCAGGACAGATTCATCAGCGAGACAAAACAGGTCGCCCACACACAGGTATTGCTTTTAATTCAAAACTGTAGTAATCTTAAGATCCTTGAGCCTTAGCTTTAAAAAATTTTTGGAGGTACAAGTGACTCCAGAGAACATTTAACTCAACTCTCTTCTTTTCACTTCTGGAGCCTGAAGATTTAGAAAGGGGAAGGAACTTCCTCAAGATCACATGGTAAACTAGTGACAGAGCCAGGACTAGGAGCCATGGTTTAATTCTGTGCAGAACCTTTACCTTGTGCCAGTGACACACTCCCTGCCCCTTCTCCCAGTCTTCCACTGTCTCAATGAAACCCTTCTGCGACATCTCTCTGCTTCCATACCTCCAGTGTTAGGGAGCCCATGACATCCCAAGAAAGCCTGTTCTGTCCATTTTCAGATAGCTCTTTCAAAACATTCTTTCTCTGGATGAACTGAGATCTGCTTCTCAGCTGACACTTTCCGACTCTACGTCAGCTTCCTCTGCCCCAGGCATATTTCAGAGGTTTGCTCAGATTCTCCATTGTCTGCATGAGTGCTCCCATCTCTAGACTAAACATCCTATTTTCTTACAATTCTATCTTTTTTTGGCTGCAGTGATCTATGATTGTGCCACTGCACTCCAGCCTGGGTGACAGAGCAAGACCTTGCCTCTTAAGGCTGGGTGCGGTGGCTCATGGTTATAATCCTGGCACTTTGGGAGGCCGAGGCGGGTGGATCACCTGAGGTCAGGAGTTCGAGACCATTCTGGCCAACATGATGAAACCCTGTTTCTACTAAAAATAAAAAAAATTAGCCAGGCATGGTGGCTAACACCTGTAATCCCAGCTACCCGGGAGGCTGAGGCAGAAGAATTGCTTGAACACGGGTGGCGGAGGTTGCAGTGAGGCGAGACAGTGCCATTGCACTCCAGCCTGAGCGACAGAGCAAGACTCTGTCCTCACTGCCCCCCTCCGCCCCCCAAAAAACTGAACTTTGAGCAAAGAAGATTATCCTCCATAATGTGGGTGGACCTCATCCAATCAACTGAAGGTCTTAAGAAAAAGATAGACCTTCCCTAGGAAGAGGGAATTCTGCCAGCAAACTGCTTTCAGACTCAAGATGCAACATCAAGTCTTCCTTGGGTTTCTAGCCTGCTGGGCTACCCTGCAGATTTTGGACTTGCTAGCCTTCACAATCATGGAAACCACTTCCTTAAGAATCAGTTTTGGCTGGGTGCGGTGGCTCACGCCTGTAATCCCAGCACTTTGGGAGGCCGAGGCGGGTGGATCACGAGGTCAAAAGATCGAGACCATCCTGGTCAACATAGTGAAAGCCCGTCTCTACTAAAAAATACAAAAAATCAGCTGGGCATGGTGGCGCATGCCTGTAATCCCAGCTACTCAGGAGGCTGAGGCAGGAGAATTGCCTGAACCCAGGAGGCGGAGGTTGCAGTGAGCCGAGATCGCGCCATTGCACTCCAGCCTGGGTAACAAGAGCGAAACCCCGTCTCAAAAAAAAAAAAAAAAAAAAGAATCAGTTTCTCGTTCTCTCTCTCTTTCTCTCTCTCTCTCTCCACACACACACACACACACACACAGAGTTCTGTTTCTCTGAAGAACTCTGTGAGTTAATACAATAGTTTTTCAAGCTTTCAGCTTTGCCTTCGGCACAACTTCAGAACTGGAAAGAGGAGTCTTACTTGACCTCTCATCATTATTCATTTATTCATTCATTCAACTTATTCTGTACCTAGGTGCTGGTGATAGAAAGAGAAATACTGTAACCAGAAATTTGAACTTAGGGAGGACTGTGATAAAACCAGGCCCCACTCAAAATTGTTATTGCAGAGTGGCAAAGAGTTTAGGCTCAGTAGTCAGGCTGTCCTGGCTTCATACTTTGGCTCTAACAATTGTCAGTTCATGGCCTTGGCAAGTCACTCAACCTCCCTGAGCCTCAGTTTCCTCATCTGTAAAAGGGAGAATTTGGATTAGATTGTTTTTAATTTTTCCGTTTAATTTTGGACATGCAGTGTTTCAATTTAGTGAAAATTCAGGAAGGAAAGAAATGTACATAGTATGAAGGCTCTACTGTAGGGCCTAGGGAAAAAATCCTATATATGAGCATGTCATTCATATATACTGTCTTTTCAAATAAGTAATATTTACCAAGCATATGCTCTTTCACATTCATGATTTCACTTCATTCTATTTCATCCTCATTAAAGCCCCTTAAGGTAGGCATTAGCATTCACATTTTGTAGAAGGGAAAACAGAGTCTCATAGACATTAAATACTGCATCAAGGTCACAGTAAGTGCCAGAACCAGGATCCAAACTCAGTTTTCAAAAATTCTGAACTACGTGATCTTGCATTACCTCCTTTTTCTTGCGAATTCTTGGCAGTTTGGAAGAGTGGTATGAGTTTAAGAACTCTGAAATGTGTTTCAGCATTGTGTTATCTTCAAATAGTTTGTCAAAGTATAGTCTTTAAGCTGGGAGTGGTGGCTCACGCCTGTATTCCCAGCACTTTGGGAGGCCAGAGCAGGTGGTTCGCTTGAGCCCAGGAGTTCGAGACCAGCCTGGGCAACATGACAAAACCCCATCACTACAAAAAAAAAAGTATAGTCTTCAAAATGTTAAAAATATAATATCACACACACACACACACACACACACACACACACAGAAAGCATGAATCAAAGTTTTATATAGATGTTTAATGAAGGAACCAGTAGGATGACAAGGAATGCTAAAATAAAATTAATAGGTTAGATGCAAAATTGGTTAATGACCTATAGGACAATAAAATCATAACCTTTGAGGTTATCTTTTCTATGAGACAGAAATCAATTGTATTTCTGCTGGATGGTACAAGCCAAAACAACAAAAAGCCCATTTGTACCATATCAAATGTTCTAAAGTTAACATCTAACTTTACGGAATTGTAAAATGTCTAAATCCCAATTAATAGTAAATAGTCAATCAAACAAAGGTCCGTATCCTTCAAGAGTCTGATAGTTCTTTAGAGCACACAGGTCATGCTCTAGTGTGATGTTGGTAGGACATGTAGTCATCCTTTTGGTGATATTTCCAAATTTCTGGATGATTTTTCTTATCAGTCTGCCTCAAAAATTATGATCAGAAAGATGAATGATTTCATTAGAGGATATTTGGCTTGATTCATTTGCACAGAAGCCTTGTTGTATGGCCAGTAAATCTAGAGCTATATGTTTCTGAGCAACTATTGCAGCCAGACAATTAGCTTCCTTCTGGAGATATCACAGGGAACCAAGGTTAAATTTTCCATACCCAGCATCATTTCAAAGATATTCTCAACTAGACTGAGATATAGTTCACATATTATACAATTAATTCATTTAGAGTGTACAATTCAATGGCTTTTAGCATTTACAAGTATACACAACCGTGACTACAATCAATTTTAGAAGATTTTTATTACCCTAGAAAGAAACAATAGTCTTTAGACATCACCCCACATTCCCTTTACCATTCTTACTGGTAGGAAAGCACTAATCTATCTCTGTTGATTTGCCTGTTTTGGTTTGGATATTCCATATAGATTGAGTAATTGAATATGCAGTACTTTGTGACTGGCTTCTTTCTCTTTAGCATACTATTTTTAGGGTCCATCTATCTTGAAGCCTACATCAATACTTTTTTTATTGCTAAGCAATATTTCATTGTATGGTTATGCAGACTTACTCCAAGAGTCCAACTTTATTCTTTTGACTTTTTCCCCTTTATTCTATTGATGTGATATATCGATTTTTGGATGTTATACCAACCTTGCATTCCTGGGATAAGTCCTACTTGGTCATGTTTTATAATCCTTATATAATTCCGGGTTCAATTTGTTAGTATTTTGTTGAAGATTTTTGTGACTATATTCATAAGACATATTGGTCTGTAGTTTTCTTTTCTTGTGATATCTTTGTCTTATTTTGGTATCAGCATAATACTGTGAAAGAAAAATATCTTGGACCCCCAAAATCACTAAGGAAAAAAGCTGGAAACTGCTTAATGCAAACCTGCCTTCCATTCTATTCAAAGCTATCCCTCACTAGGTCTGGTGGCTCACGCCTGTAATCCCAGCACTTTGGGAGGTCAAGGCGAGTGGATCACCTGAAGTCAGCCTGGCCAAATAGTGAAACCCTGCCTCTACTAAAAATCCAAAAAATTAGCTGAGCATGGTGGCATGCATCTGTAGTCCTAGCTACTCAGGAGGCTGAGACAGAAGAATACTTGAATCCAGGATGTGGGGGCTGCAGTGAGCCAAGATCGTGCCACTGCACTCCAGCCTGGGTGACAGAGTGAGACTCTGTCTTAAAACAAGAACAAAAACAATGACAAAAACCCCCACAAAGGTATCCCTCTTCTCATTGACATAGATGCATATCTGATCGCCTACCTTGTAAAGGCTAATAATAAATGCAAAAAATGAAAACATTTGTGTCTCACCTGTGACCTGGAAGCTCCATCCTGCTTTGAGTTTTCCTGCCTTTTGCTTCAAGTTGTCCCGCCTTTCCAGACTGAATGTACTTCTTACCTGTATTGATGCGTGTCTCATGTCTCCCTAAAATGTATAAAACCAAGCCATGCCTGACCACCTTGTGTACATATCATCAGGACTTCCTGAGGCTGTCATGGGCGCTTCCTCAATTTTGGCAAAGTAAGCTTTCTAAATTAACTGAGACCTGTCTCCGATTTTCTGGGTTCCCAAATGCATTGGGAAGTGTTTGTGAAGAATTGGTATGAATTCTTCTTTAAATGTTTAGTAAACTCACTGGTGAAACCATCTGGTCTTGGACTTTTAAAAACAATTACCAGTTTAATCTTTTCATTTGTTATGAGTCTATTCAGGTTTTCTATTTCTTCTTGAGTGAGGTTTGGTAGTTCATGTCTTTTCTAGGAATTTGTCCCTTTCCTCTAAGTTAGTTAACTGGTTGTCAAAGAGTTATTAATAGTATTTCCTTGTAATTCACTTTATTTCTGAAAGGTCAGTAGTAATAGCTCCAATTCCATTTCTGACTTTGATTTTATAAATTACTTTTAGTAATTTGGATCTCAGTCTTTCTTGTTAGTTCTGGTTAAAAGTTGGTCAATTTTGTTGATCTTTTAGAAAAAAATCAACTTTTGGTTTTCTTGGTTTTCCTTTTCTCTATTTTGTGGACATGCATTCTAATCCTTATTATTTTCTTCTTTATAATTGCTTTTGATTTAGTTTTCTCTTATTTTTCCAGTATCTTAGTTGGTAGGTTAGGTTGTTGATGTGAGATCTGTCTTCCTTTTTAATACAGGCATTTATAGTTGTAAATTTTCCTCTACATACTGTTTCAACTACATCCCATAGCTGTGTCTTCATTTTCATTCATCTTAAAGTACTTTATATTTTTTATGATTACTTCTTTGATACACTGATAGCATGTTCTTTTATTTTCCTATATCTGTTAATACTCCAAATTTCTTTCTGTTCTTGATTTCCAATTTCACTTTATCATGATTGGAGAATATACTTTGCAAGAGTTCAGTCTATTTAAATTTACTGCAATTTGTTTCGTGGCCTTGCATATGTCCAATTCTCGATAGTGTTCTATGTACATGTGAGAAGAGTATGTAGTATGTATTACTCTGTTGTTTGGTAGAGTGCTCTATAGATGTGTTTTGGGTCTAGAGTGTATATGGTATTGTTCAGTTCTTCTACTTTCTTGTTGATCCTCTGCCTGTTTTTTCTATACAATATTGATAGTTAGGTATTGGGATCTTTGACAACCGTTAAATTGTCTACTTCTTCCCTAAATTCTGTCAATCTTCGTGTTATTTTTTTCTTTTGTTAGTGCATATATTTATAATTGTTATAATTTCCTGATGGATTAACTCTTTAACACAAAATGTGCCTCTTTATCTCTAGTAATGTTTGTTTTTGTTGTTTTTGAGACAGAGTCTCATTCTGTCACCCAGGCTAGAGTGCAATGGCGCAATCTTGGCTTGCTGCAACCTTCACCTCCCGGGTTCAAGCAAGTCTTGTATCTCAGTCACTTGAGTAACTGGGATTACAGGTGAGCACCACCATGGCTGGTCAATTTTTGTATTTTTAGCAGAGGTGGGCTTTTGCCATATTGGCCAGGCTAGTCTCGAACTCCTGGCCTCAAGTGATCCACCTGCCTTGGCCTCCTAAAGTGCTGGATTACAGGCGTGAACCACTGTGCCAGTCCTTTTTTGTTTTAAAAAGCTACGTTTTCTATTACTGATATAGCCACTTTGGCTTTCCTTTTTTTTTTTTTTTTTTAAACCAGCAACATAGTCATTTATTATTATTATTATTATTATTATTGTTATTATTATTTGAGATGGAGTCTCGCTCTGTCCCCCAGGCTGGAGTGCAATGGTGTGATCTTGGCTCACTGCAACCTCTGCCTCCTGGGTTCAAGCAATTCTCCTGCCTCAGCCTTCTGAGTAGCTGGGATTACAGGAGTCTGCCACCATGCCTCGCCAATTTTTTGTATTTTCAGTAGAGACTGGGTTTCATTATGTTGGCCATGCTGGTCTTGAACTCTTGATCTTATGATCCACCTGCCTTGGCCTTCCAAAGTGCTGGGATTATCAAGTATTATGTACTATACATGATTGTATTTGCTGTTCTTTTATATGTCTGGCAATATAGTAGGTTTGTTTAAACCAGCATCACTGCAAACACATAAGTAATGTGTTGTGCTATCATGTTACAATGGCTACGATGTCACTAAGTGAAAGAAATTTTTCAGCTCCATTATAATCTTTTTTATTTTTACTTCAGCTTTCCCATGGTTGCTGTTTGCCTTATATATATGTTTATATATATGTATTTCCTTTCTTTTGCTTTCAATCTATGTATAGTTTTGAATCTAAAGTGTGCCTCCTGAAGACAGAATGTAGGTTAGATCCTGAAGACAGAATATCGGTTAGATCTTTGCATTTTTAAAATCCAGTCTGGCAATCGCTGCCTTTTGATTGGACTATTTAATCCATTTGCATTTAATGTTATTATTGATAAAGTTGGATTTACATTTGCTACTTCACTTTTTGTTTTTATATCTTTCAAGTATGTTCATTCTTATTCTTCCTTGACTGCTTTCTTTTGCATCAAATGAATATTTTTCTAAAGTAATAATTTATATTTTAAAATTTATTTTCTTTGCTTGTTTATTCCAATATCAGAAAACCAAAGTCAAGACATTAATTTCCATCTGATTTTATATACAGTCTTTAGAAGTGAGTGACTTTCTCTTTTCTCAGGGTCCTTAGTGTTTGCTAAATTTGCTGGCATGACGGTAAGTAAGGATTATGATATAGCTTGGATATTGTCCCTGCCCAAATTTCATGCTGAAATGTAATTCCAGTGTTGGAGATGGGACCTAGTAGGAGGTAGCTACATCATAGTGGCAGATTTCTCATGAATAGTTTAGTACCATCCCCTTGGTACTGTGCTCATGATAGTGAATTCTCTTGAGATCTGGTCATTTAAAAGTGTGTGACACCTCCCCACTCTCTTTCTTGCTCTTGGTTTCGCCATGTGATGTGCCTGCTCCTGCTTCACTTCTGCCATGATTGTAGGTGATGCTTCCTGTACAGCCTACAGAACCATGAGCCAGTTAAGTCTCTTTTATAAATTACCCAGTCTCAGATATTTCTTTAAAACAATGCAAGAGAAGCTTAATACACATTATTAGCCCAATGCTGAAACCCTGTAAGCCAAATAATAGTTATCAGACCAGTTTCCTGGGAAGGCTTTGTAGCCTCACTTCCACACAGGAAATACAGCACTTATTTAATGGTTATATGATTATAGCTGATTAAATGAATTTATTCTCAAATATAACTCTTTGGATGGCTTTGATCATATGATTGATTTTTTCAATACAGTCTGGTAAAAAGGATGGCAGATTCATTGAATCTGTTCAAATAATTACATAGCCAAAGACTCAGTAAAAATATTTACTATTGAATTCTGACAGGCCAGTGAAAACAAGGTATCATTAAAAATATTTTCTTTCAGTTTGCAATAAGCATTGTTTGCTAAATTGAGGGTTAGCAGTAGATCAAGAAGAAAGGACTTTCTTTTGTACTCATCAGAAAATGGGACATTAAAAACAATATAACCATATTCCAAAGCAAATAATCATGATTACATTTCCCTTGTTGGCTTATTAGGCTCATGTGATTCATTCTTGACTCACAAGTCTTGGATCAGCAGTATACTTCCATGGCTTTTTGCTTCAGGACTAAAGAGTCCTAGCAATTCTGATTCAGTGTTGTGGTTCAGTCTATAGATGTCTACTTGTGGTCAGAAGTCAGTGAATACTGAGAAGGCTGGCCTTATAAGTCTATTTCAGCTAAGAGCATCTGGTACAATCTTTTTCACCAAGGCTCTGGGGTTGTCCTGTGTTGATGACTCTTTAGCTTATAGACTCTTTAGGCAAGCATGGAAGAAAAATAAAAACCATCTTTTGTTGATTAAACTGAAGGCTCTATTAATTTATTACAGTAAACAACTGTAATTTATTACAGTAAACAAGTTGTTTACTGTAATAAATTAATAGAGCCTTCAGTTTAATCAGTATAGGGAAAAATAAAATCTTCTATTGTGTTGTGGAATTTGTCAGTGTTTCCTCAGGGTAAGAATATACTATGGACATGGGGACAAGGACAAATCTACTTTAAAAGGAACATAAAGAAGATAAGACTTAAGTTTTTTTATTAGACATCTTGTGGGCTTAATATATGATGAAATTCTGACAACATTATTGAGCCAATTAGGAAATATGGAGCAGGCCAGGCACAGCGGCACACACCTGCAATCCCAGTATTTTGGGAGACCAAGGCAGCCAGTCACCTGAGGTCAGGAGTTTGAGACCAGCCTGGCCAACATGGTGAAACCCTGTCTCTACTAAAAATATAAAAATTAGCTAGGTGTGATGATGCCCTTGTAATCCCAGCTACTTGGGAGACTGAAGCAGGAGAATCATTTGAACCTGAGAGGCAGAGGTTGCAGTGAGCCAAGATTGCACCACTGCACTCCAGCCTGGGCAACACAGTAAGACTGTCTCAAAATAAAAAGAAAGAAAGAAATATGGAGCATATCAAAATACCTAATTAATTCGTGCATCCTTCTTATGAACAACACATCATGTGTTATAATATGAGAGATTAAAATGCTAAATCCTTAGTATTTTAGCCATCTAAGAAGCACCAACTATGGTTTGACATGTAAAAATTACATTTTTTCTAAATTCTGGAACTGATCATGGGAATGCAACATTAAAAAGAGTTTTCAAAGAAGAATTATCGCTAGCATAAGACAGAAGCATAGATGCCTAGGAACAATGAAAGATTGTAGTTTGGCTCTCTATTAACCAGAGTGACAATACACTCAGTAAACACAACTAAAGGTATAATTATAAGGAACTTCAGCTATTTCAGAAATGATGAACTGTTGTTGTTTTGTTTATTTTTGAGTTGTCAAGGGCATGACAAAGTCAACATAAAGTGGAGAAATTTATTCTGATTATTATATTCGGGCAGATAACATAGAAATTAGAAATAACTGTTACTATCCCTTGTTAAGAACAAAGTGAATATTCTAAAACTAGTTTGTCATTTTAACATAAAGAAAAAGAAAACTAAATTCCGCTATTGCATTAATATAACAATTGCCAGTAAAGGATTCACAATCCTTTTTAAAAGTTTTATGGGTAAGCCCATTAAAGCAGAGCTAGTTTAGTCACAACTTTAACATATTTCATTGTCTCTTTCCACACTCATTATTTGCAGGTACTATAAGTCAAGGTAAACAAAGTGTTATTTTCCTCAAACTTCAATTTGCCCATTCAAATATATGTCTATATTGAGGGGGTGGGCATGGTGGCTCATGCCTGGGATCCTAGCACTTTGGGATGCTGACGTGGGCAGATCACCTGATGTCAGGACCAGCCTCACCAACATAGTGGAAACCCTGTCTCTATTAAAAAATACAAAAAATTAGCCGGCCATGGTGGTGCACACCTGTAATCCCAGCTACTCGGGAGGCTGAGGCAGGATAATTGCTTGAACCTGAGAGGCAGAGGCTGCAGTGGGCACTCCAGCCTGGGCGACACAGCAAGACTCTGTCTCGAAAAACAAAACAAAACCAAACAAACAAACAAACATATATATTTACTAATCTTTCACAGTGTGGTACATTCATTTTGCTTCCAGACAAAATTTACTCACTTTTCCCTTAATAAGCCAAGCTGCACTCATAATTGTATATGCACCTTCCTATTTCTTTGCTACTTCAATTCTTAGTATAGTCTCAATAACCCATATAAATTACAACTTTTAACCAATTTCTGTTTCCTCTTTTATTTCTCACAGAGATAATGGCAGGCAAGTAACTGAGTATGACTTGAAATATACAAACATTTAGCAGGCCAGTATAGGTCAAAAGCAATCATTATAATGTCTCCTGTGGTCACACATCCCTTTTGCATTTCTTTCTTTTTTTTTTTTCTTGATACAGAGTCTTGTTCTCTCACCCAGGCTGAAGTGGAGTGGTGCAATCTCAGCTCACTGCAACCTCCACCTCCCAGGTTCAAGCGATTCTTGTGCCTCGGCCTCCTGAGTAGCTAGGATTACAGGCATACACCACCAACCCCGACTAATTTTTGTATGTTTAGTACAGACAGGCTTTTGCCATGTTGGTGAGGCTGGTCTCAAACTCCTGGCCTCAAGTGATCCACCCACCTCAGCCTCCCAAAGTGCTGGCATTACAGGTGTGAGCCACTGTGCCAGCCCTTTTTGCATTTCTTTAAGTGGTAAAATAAAGCATATACATTAATATAATCCAAAGGTGTATCAACTCTCAAACATATACAAATAAGAGGCAAAGGTATGCAAATGGTGTATAATACCATGCTTGGTGACCAATGTTTTTGCATTCTATCTTTCTTAGAAATTATCTGAGCAGCTAAGATTATTCATCAGTTTCCTTGATCTAGTATCAATCTAAATTCTCAGTTAATTAGAGACCTTGGAAATTATGTTTAAGCTGATATATTACAGAGTAACATAATCACTGATGACTGATGACATGAACTATTTAGGAAATTCAGATTAACTACAATCTCCACGATAAAACACTCTTCATCACTCTCACATCATCTTGCTTTATGTTCTTCATGGTTTCACAAACTGATATCATTTTGCTTACTTATTTTTTGTGAATATTTTCCCACTAGATGTAAGCACAATAAATAAAGATAATTTGTTTTCCTTAGTGCCTAGAACGTGTAGGAGATATTGAATAAATAGCTTCAAATAAAGGAATACAGTAATTCCTCACTCAGCCTCCTCGGTAGGTTCTTGGAAACTTTGATTTTTTTTTTTTTTTTTTTTTTTT